>NW_028277125.1:50763409-50914924 GCF_059951505.1 Python bivittatus | reverse complement strand
ATGAAGTAAAGTATCAGACAAAACACATACTTAAAATGTAAACAGCATTAAATAGATAACCTTTACAGGTATTTAGATGATATTAATGTAAGAAGCAGACCAATTTTGAGGGAGAAGGTATTCAATAAATAAGATACCTCCAAAAAAGGGGGGGGGCATTTTCTCAGGTAGCACTTTCCATCCTGGGGAAAGGTCTCAGATCTTAAACTATATAGAGGCAGTATTTGTGTGTACTCTATCCTCAAACTGTGAAATATTTTAAGAGAGAGGGAGATAATTTTTCCCTCAAGCTCTGTTAGTTGATAAGAGAAGGGCTTGAGGGAGAAATTGGCCTAATCTTAAATAACAGATTTGAGAAAAAGATAATACTTCTGAAGAGTTTCTTGTAGATGGTCTTGACTGCCTGCAGTTCCTGTGTCTTCCTAAAAATTATCACTTAGTACTCCTGTTTATGCAAACAGTGCTAAGCAGTATCTGAAGTGAGTCCCTGAACCTCTTTATACTCTTACCAATATACCAGCTATCTTCCAATCTTGATGTTCAAATTATTTGGACTGAGTGCTGTTATCCCTTGCTCTTTGTTGGAATTCCTATGTCTGACTTTAATTTGTTCTTGTCTATACTTCCAGATGATTGTGTGTTTGTGTGCATGTATTTGAGAATGATCTAGTAGGATCATTATTCCATTAATTAAATAAAATGTCTAAGTTGCTCAGTATCTGGGTCACCTGCTGAGGGCCTTTAGTATTAGGGGAAGAATAAATTTCTTAAAATTTTAGCACCTTGGTGGCCTGGTTCATATAACATAGAGCTGAAATCCTTCAGCAGGCAACTCTTTTGCTCTGTCTGCTTAACGACCCAGGAGATTGCTTAACAATCACAACCAGGAGTGCCTGGTTTGGAGTCATTGAGCAAAGCAATCACATGGGCATCTCACTTAACAACCACTTCACTCAACGGTAGTAATTCCGGTCCCAATTGTGGCCATTAAGTGAGGACTACCTGTAGAGCGACACATCCACTCTGCTAGAATATACTGGATGGGCAGAAACAATTGGAGATAGAGGGTCCCTCATATAACCAGGCCCTATGCCATGAAATGTTTCATAGGTGACAACCAGCACCTTGAACTGTAGCTGGAAGCTGACTAGCAACCAATGCAGCTTGCGTAGAAGCAGTGACACATGGGCATAACAAAAAGTGCCTGTTACTCTTGCACCACTGCATTTGAGCCATCTGTAGCTTCCAGATGGTCTTCAAGGGCAGCCTCATGTACAGCGCATTGCAATCCAGTCATGAGGTGACCAGGGCATAAGTAACCGTCTGAAGGGCCTGCCTTCCATCAAACCTCTAGTCTTAATCAATTTCACTGGAGCTCTGAGGTGTTGCAGTGTGGGAGCTGCCAAGAAACCTCAAACAAATTAAAGCCATATTTTCATCATTCATCAAAAATTGTCAGCATGAGGAAGGAAGAAGGTGGAGTATTATATTCAGTAACTGATAGAACTATCTTCAGATCAAAAAGACCTCTGTTGGTGGCCCTAGTCACAACATTTTGAAGGCTGGAAATTGGACATAGAGATACTTATCTATTTGCCCATAATGTTGCTTCACTGTAATCTAATTTGCCATCATAAGCGGTTGTACAATGGCATTTTTGACTTCCATTATTTAGCATAGTAACTAATTTACTTTATGGAAAATACCATTGAGTTTTTTCCATATACTTCTGCCACAATCCCAACCAGTCCTATCACATTTCAAAAGAGGATCATAATTCCATAATTGCCTTTGCACAAAAAACTTTCAACTACTGTTTAAGAAATTTGATTCAGACAATTCCTACTGTAGAAGCTTTTATAGAGAACACAGCAATGAAATTACTCTAGAAATTATTTTAAAACACAGTGTGTTGGTAGCAAATGAGAGAAACAACAAATCCTCACACAGGCAAGCAAATGATTTTATAGGTACCATGGAAATTTGGTGGAATGAAAGTCATGATTGGAATGTAGAATCTAAGAGAAATACACATAGCAAAAATGGAAATGTTTGCATACCTCTGAAAAAATATATGACTTTAAATATGGGAGTTCTGTTGAAACCATTTGGATAAAATTACAAGGAGTAAAAACAAAAATGTTACCATGTGGGAGCTTACTACAGACTACACTTCCAGGAAGAGGATATGGCTGATGCCCATCTAAATCAACTTACCAACTTCACAAGATGGCAATCTACAGTTCTAATGAGAGATTTCAATTAACCTGATATTTGCTGGAACTCCAACAGACCTCTGAGTTCACTTGCTATTGATTTTAGTTTCCTTGCAAGTCTCAGAAAATTACAATTTCATTTTTCTAAATATTGCTCTGGTTCCGAGCACTGAATTAAACTGAACCATCTCCAAAACAATCCACACAGAATCAGGCTATTTCTGAAGCTCTAGACCAGGTAATCCCTGCACATCCCTACTTCAGACAGGCTATTTTATTTTGATTCTTTAAATCTGAACGTCATATTTATGATAAACGTCATACGTTTATCAATTTATCTGTGTTAATTAAAAATGAATAGATGTTCTTTTCACAATTCTGGAGATACAAGGGAGCAGAATCTTTTGTTGAAATGGTATAAGACACCATTCAGCGAACATCGCTCACAGTCAACAACTTCTGCAGTCCAGCTGTTTTTCTATTAAACATTACTGAGCCTTATTTTCCTACAAAGTATACCGAGTTGGCACTGTACATTATAATAGCTGCTAGGATACTTGATACTTCTTATAACTTCATTTTAAAAAAAACACTGAATTTAATTTAACCTATTTAGAAATAGTTTAGAAATAGAAACTATTTATGGACTATAATTCTGTACATGGACCTGTACCAACTCTGAAGTTTGGTTTCTTTTAACATCAAGTTTTCACATATTAGATTTTGGCTGATTCATTTTAATAAGTATAGGCTTTCTCAGATTAGACAGAAACTCCTATTAATTATTCATCCTGACAGATGATTCTTATTATACTGACTATCTTTGCTAAGTTATTGATTTGATTTTGTCAGTGGTTTTAAAATGCTAAATTAGATCAGCCTTAGTAGTAGTAGAAATCTAATACTACTATGAAAATTCTTTTTTAATTTTATAGATCTTGTAAATGTGTTCTCTATTTCTTTTTTTGTTCATTTCTTTTTCCTCTTTTGCTGGTTGTGCTTTTAATTATTTGTTAAAATAAAATAAGATAAAAATGATAACTTTTTTCTGTAGTCATGAAGGAACAGTAGATTTAAAATGAATGCAGTGGGGGCATTTCTGTCCAATTTATTGCCTTAAAAATATTCCTATACCTTCTGCACAAATGGAAATCATAATTAGTCATAAATGTAAGCAAAACATTATCTTGTAAAGATAAGGGTTTGGGGTTGAAACATCTATAGTTTCAACACCATCAAGATCTTCTGACTGAAAATGAAGTTTGTGAAAAGCTAACATTCACCACATCTGTGAGATTAACTCCATCTCTCTTTCAAAATTCTGCACAGCAACGTTAAAGCCTGTTCCAGATGGTTGGATTGACTGGGATATGGGCAATGCAGAGGTTTAATGGAATTACCCCACATCCCTGCTTCTGCTAATGAAAACTCATAACTAGATTTTACCCCCTCCTGCAATTTTTGAAATATCTCTATTTTCTTAAACAGTTGCACCTGCCAAAACAAAGCATTTTCTAAACCTTTAAGAAAATGCTGCCTAGAAGATTACTTTGAGGCTGACCAGGATTTCTAAATCACTTTCCAATATGTGGCATGATATTTATCCTTTCAGAGAGAAAAAAACCCAAACCAAACCTGTGAGCCTATGCAAAACACACAGGCTCCCAATCAATCACCAGAACAAAGTTGTAATTCTGAATATAAGAGTTATCAGTAAGTGGAAGTCATACCAGAGAGCATGTCTACATTAAAATAAGCTGGTACATTACTATCTCTCTATTATAACTTTATATGGGTGTTATGATATGAAAATAAAAATAATTTACTTCACAGAACTGAAATGATACAGAGATAAATGTAATAATATATTTCAATGTATAATCAGATAGTTTTCAGCACAAATAAAAATGAACACATGGGCAAGGATACTTAGCTTTATTCAACGTTAGACAGAAGGAATATATGCAAATATTATCACATGTTGCTGCCTTTACATCTATCTGTATTATGCATCTTAACAAAATTGTTGCAGATTACTTTGTTGTATTCTACTAAATTTTATGTTCTTTGGGTGGAAGGTTATCACCAGTTGCTTTAAATTAGATTCAGGAACTACTAAACTGTCTTCTAAGTTTTAAAAGACTTGGGATTCTAGCAAGAATGACAAAATCCTGTGGCACCTTAAAATCTACTAAACTTATTAATGCATGGATCTCACTCCAGACTATGTCTAGTAAATTGATCCTAATCCACAAACTCTACCTGGTAACAGATTTACTAGTTATTAAGATTCTACAAGATTCTTTGTTGTTTTTGCTGGAAAAGACTAGCTTGAGTACTCCTCTGAACTTGCAGAAATAAATTTATATTCTAATTAAACAAAACAATGTAGCTAACAAGAACTATTGAAGTTCTTTCATAATTAATGTTAATAATAGTAGATTAAAATAATTATCTTTATATTCATAATAGTTTATATTACTCATTACCTCATTTTCATTTCCTTTTCCTTTCTTTACATTATTTCTTTCAGCTATACCAGGTATCTCCTCCTCTGGCTTTTTAGCAGTGTCTTTTAATTTTTCTTTATCACTTTGCTTTTGCCTGACACTGTCAGGCATCATGTTGGGCTTTTGTTCTGACATTTCCTCCTTAGCTGTGTCTTCACAATGAGAATGTTTGCGTTCTCTCAGTCTTGTCTCTTCCTTCCTTTTGCACTTCAAAGCAGCATCCAGTGTCTGATATTTATCAGACTTTTGCTTAGATGATTTTCTGTAACAGTCTTCTTCTCTCATCTTATACCCAGACAAAAGGTAAGCCCCTTTTGCACTGGGTGAACCCCCTCTTAAATATTTTTCTTTGTGTCCTCTAGTTGTTTCAACGTGCTCTTCCAAGTCTAGGTGCCGTATATAATGTTTTCTTTCATGCATCCACATGTCACACCGATCTCTTTTCTCTTCTCCATTCTCTCTCCAAGGCGGTAATTCTTTATCTTCCTCTCTTCGAGAATAAGGAGACTGATCCCATGGCTCTCTTCCATTTCCCCACTCTGTTCGGTTTGTGCTTAATGGACTACGGGGGGAACTACAGGAAGTGAAGCTTGGAGTCCGTGATCTTGGGGAAAGTGAACAGTTTATGGGGCTGCGAGAACGAGGCCTTTCCAGTCCATATCTACAGTACAGGGAAAGAGTGGCATGTTCCATATAAGCATTCTTAAATAAATCAGCTGCTACTTAAGGTCCACAACTATTTCATGTTTATCTGTTTTTAAAAGCATGCATGCATTTCAAATTGTCAGTCAATAATAACAGTGGGTATCATACTTGTTTTAAAATAACAATATTTTCAGTGTGGCTTTCTATCGTGTATAATCAGAGAAGCAGAAACAAGTGGAAAATGCTAATATACTACTATGGTCAAGGGAAATGACCATCTGCCTAAGATTTGAATAAATGCTAACAATATGAAAGGCAATAGTAACAATAATAATATAAATTGACTTTATGTAATTAAACAACTCTGGTGGTGATATTGGATATTTATTCAGGAAAAGGATATTTAGATAGATATCCTTCTCTTACCTATCATAGTTCCTAATGCAAGGATGGGATGATTCCCAAGACCTTTGAAACTGAAGCAAAGCCATTCCCCCATCTCCACTTCTCTGTACTGCATCTCTCCATTTCTGGCCATTTCTACCCATCTTGGCTGCCTGATATCTTCCCCCTTTGGAAAGGCTAGCCAAGATCTTCAGTACTGGAGTATTTGCAAGAATATCAGGATCATTCGCAAGAGTAGCTCAGCTGTTCCACACTCTCCAGAAGGAGGAAAGACATGGAGTGACAAAGTTGCTCCTTGCAAGAAAAGGTAGAAAAACTGGCTTCTTGTTTATCCTGCCTGGACTGCTTTTATCAGGTATATGCAAGCAGTCCATGCAGAATAAAAGTGATTTTTTTTTAACAAAGAAAACACAATTTAGAACTTATTCATTATTATTCAAATAGGAGAAAACTTCAAATCTTAAGGAACCACCAGTCTTATATTTGAAAGTCTGTCTTGCATGAATATTTTTTTTCAAACTTTGTAGCTTCTTTCCAATTTATATGGAAGGACCTAGTAATAGTTTCTCCTCTGCTGAAATCACATCTTTTCTTCCATCTGTCGCAAAAATAGAACAATATCAATATGAAAAAATACCTGTCTGTTTCTCGCAACATATCTCTTTCTCTTTGAGAATGGATATCTTGGATTATTGCTGCCACATTCTTTCCTGGTTTCTAAGCAAAATAAACATATAATGACTGTAAATAAATGTATACTTCAACATTTCTAAAAATAAAGTTTGCTTGCATAGATAGTATCTTCAATGGCCTGTCCTTACCACTGCATCCTTCATTAATTCTTTTCAGTTTTCAACATAAACAATCAAATCAGTCATGCTTTTCAATTAATTCCCTGTTGATTTGTACATATGAAAATAAAGAATGCTTAAACCAAACAAACAGCTTTTCCTAAGCACTAGTCTGATTCATTTTTGAGACTTCAAATGGCCCAGTAACTTTTGCACTAATTCCCACCCATCCATTCATATTGCCTAGGAGAATAATTTTTCCTCAGAACTCATTCTGTTTCTTCATTATCCCCACTTATTGGAGCACCATGCAACTATCAACAAGTTATGAACTTCTATTCTTCTATATATCCAGAGCAATCTATATGATGCCAACACATATTTTCTGACAGCTATATTAGTTCTTTCATTCATAGTTAAATCTACACTGCACCTACCTACAGTATTCATTGATTCTATTCCATAAAATCAACTAGTTTCATTCAAAGTTATTACATACTTCACTGTTTTTTTCATTTTACTACTCCTCCCTCCCTCCCTCTAGGTTTTCTTTTGGTTTTTAAGAAAGCAACCCTTTCTTAATTACCAGTCTCTTGTTGCAAGCAGATCATCTGCCTTCCCCTTGGCAAGCTTGGCACTCTTCAATTAATCTGTTCTTAATCCCTTCTAATAAATTTCATTTCCTTATAATTTGTTTCATATTGCATACAGAATACTCCCCAGTACTACTGCAACTCTCAGTCAGACTTCGTGGTATGAACTGTAATAAAACTGGTAACTGGAAGACACAAGTATAAGCGACTTTGCAAAAAATCATGGGAGCTGTTGCTAAACATTTGCTCCAACATGTTAGTGGGGGGCTCTGGGGTCTGTATAAGGGATGCTGATCAGCTGCTTATGCCTCTGGACTGCCTTTTTCCACAAAAAAAAAAATCTATGGAAATAGTATATTTAATTCCACAATATATTCTTGTTCATGGTAATTTAAAAAAAAAACGAGTCATCACTAATCAAAATACTGATGTCCTATCTTAAAGCTCTTAGTCAATGACTTCATCTGAACTTCTTAGCTCTGAACACATATTATGTTAGGGCTCACTGAATATCCAAGTTTACCAAACAGTGAGGAGTATTTGAAGGGAAAAAACAGCAAAATGTACTTGTGATTACTTTTAGAAGAAACAAGGCATCAGTACACAAGATTGCCTTGTCTCTTTGTAGGGGTGGGTATGGAATTCCTTATCTGTTAGTACAGAGATGTGGAAGAAAAGAAAAGGAAAGCACAAAAAATGTATCTCGAAAGTATACTTTACATGGACTGCCCTCTTTTCTCTAAAGGGCATTACAACAAGACATTATATGGGAAGGATGCTGGAAAAGAGAGGGAGGAAGGGAGATGAAGAAGGCATGGGAAGCCTGCTCCACCAAAGTGCCCTTCCACCACAAAGCCAGTATCACAAAATGTTCTGAGGGAATGGTCTTTTAAGAAAAAAGGCTCCAATTATTATTTTTTAAAATAATAATTATTATTTTATTAATTATTAAAGAAACCAGGTTGGATTTGCATTCTGAATTGTGGGAAAAATGTAACTGCAATCACTTAGTCAATCTCATAATCAAAGGCTAAATGAAAAAGAACATTAAAAGAAGTCATGAATTACAAGTTTTGTTTGCCTCATTTAGTATATTTAAGCAAATTAAACAGGAAATAGGCTCCATTAATGAATAATGCATGTACATATTAATAATTAACTGGCTACAGGAAAGGAAAGGAAATACTTAAATTTTATCTGTAAACAAAAATGTGCAGTTGAAGACCATTTCTGAGCAGCCTGTTTAACAGAATGACATGATAAACAATTATATCACCTTTAGCTGAAGTTCTTTGTATCTCTTAGACATCCTAATGAGTAACTTGTCATCATTTATCATTGCAGGTTTCTCTTTATAATATTCTACCATAGCCTGAGCTGCTTCAGTATAGGCCATCTCTAGAAAAGCCTGTTATAATACAAAAACAGTTGAGAGTTTAGTTATTTAGTACACACAAGAAAAATGCAAAAACTACAGTAATAGTATATTAAGATTATAATTTTAAAAATAAATGTAATTTTTCTAAATATAAAATATTTCAATATATTTATCCACAAATAAATATAGGAATATTTATTTGTTTTCTGCTAATCAGATACTCTGGTATAATTTTAGTTGCAGAAAAATACAGGAGGCTAGTATCTTCAACTATAGGAAAAAAGATGGTATAATGATAGATCATCAGTTGTAGAACATAACGAAGTTTAGAAATTTTAAAAACAACTGTTATGGAACCAACGTCTTCAGAGAATGAATGTGTGTGTATTTGTGTATACAGTATGTATGTACGTGTGTGCCTGTGGCTCCTCTCTGGGTGGGTGGGTGTGTAGACAGACAGACAGACAGACAGACAGGATAGATCAATCTCCTGCAAACCAAGAGAACAGGTGAACAAAGAGAAAGCCCTTTCTGCTATATAAGCCTAGCTACTTGCCTGAAGATTGGGAAAAGGCTGACACTTTGTTAGTGACTGAAGGAAGATGGGGCTGTGTTTACTACCTATCTTGCCTCTCCCTCTTTTTCTCTCTATTACACACACATACTCTCAACAGTCCTAGCAAAGTAACCTTGCTGCATCTCCTCATGTATCTTGCACATACTCAAAAAAGGATGTTCAAAGTATACTTTCCTAAACAAGGTAATTCTAAGATACCTTGTTTCCTCTACATCTCCAAATCCCATCAGCCCCAACAAGTTCAATCATCAGAATTCCCTAACCATTTTTTATAGAACGTACAAAACTTAAACAAAAGTTTTACATATTTACATTTTTACTATAACTGAAAAAAAGGAATACCTGATTGGTAGATTTCATGAGAATATAATTAGTGACTTTTCCAAAGGGAAGTCCAAGGTTGATGACATCATTCTCTGTACAGCTTCCTTCAGGAAGATTACAGATGTGTACTACACGCCCTGGGACACATTTCCTTTGTAGAACCTGAAATTATTAAAAAATAAATTCAGAAACAGAGTGGTAAAACAACCACCAGCTAAACATACACATTTGAAATCACACTTCTTATCCTGCACTGAGTTTGTACATAGCTGACCTTTTCAGAATCTCAAGTACTTGTGCATGGAGTCCATATAATCTCCCTTTTATTGTAGCCCAAGAGTTTGGTTGATAATTAATACTCTCATGTAATTGTGTAGCAACTAATAACATATTGAAAGACTGGCTTATATAACACTTTCATGTAAGATATAGACTACAGGAATACTTTTGAGGAAATCTATAAATCCACATTTCTACTAATCACCACGCATATAATCATCCATGTCTAAAGTATACCCCATTTCTCTAATATTCAATATATAACTGTACCATCAATGACTTGCTACAAATCACAATGATGGAAAAATAATGAAACATCAGAGGCAAGTACATAAGTCACATGGTTTGCATCACACTGTTGTGACTCATGTTTTGCCATTTGCTCCCACTTTCAGTAGCAGCTGAAATTTGAGACTAAAGAGAATGACTTGATCACATCTGGTCTGCAGCTAAAGAACATGAACAGGCTTTGAATGCTGAACCACAAAACCTGACTTAAGATTCTGAGAGCCCTTTGGAGCTTGACTCCTCTAAGGCAACTTCAATCCCATAGAAGCAATGAAGGAGGCAAGGCACCAGATGAGAACCCATAGAGTTCAAGAAGGGTTTCCTGGTAAGCTATTTTTTTAAGAATCTATATTCCGCAAACAAAGATGGAAGTTAGTTTGGATTGATGGCTTTCCTCTGTACTCTGACAAATACTGGGTATCTACTTAATATCAGGATAACTCAACTATCACACAAAGAATCAGTATATTCTACAAGTATACATTCTCTCTTATTTCTTGCTAACTGCATCCACTTTACCACAGCTTCCTATGAAGAACCCTTTTTTCCTGTTAAATAGATATGGGGTGCAGCTAGTGTGTTCAAAGAGCTGGGATTTGAATTGCAGTCTCCATGTATCATCTCGATGATTTTGGCCCAGTGTAGAACACACTGACTGTTTGTGTGGCAGTTGAGATGTTCTGACATTAAGCAGATTTATAAAATGGTCTTAGAAACTGTAACCGTAATATAGTTATGCCATTTTTCTTCCTTATACTAATTACACAATTGTAAAACAAATCATTAGTAATTGCACCATTATAAAGCAAACCACTCAAGCCAGAGATTAACACTTGACTGTAATATTTTCCCATTGCTTAGAGAAGTGGTATTAGCTTCTAATTCTAATTTGTCAGTAGAAGGTTTCCTGAACAATAATTTTGTTTATGCAAAGTAAAAATGTATATGCATTAACGGTTTACTGGACTCCTGTAGATAAGTTATTAACAGGAAATGCAGATCAATAACTACACTTTTATTCCCAAGGTTTAGATTAGGATAAAAATATGGTTATGTTGAGCAGATAATTGGTTTGATGAAATCCTTTGGGAAAACAATTTAAAAAGTATCTCCTCAAGAAACAATTATTCTACAAGATGTATTGATAAATATTTATTCATCTCACTAGAAAAAAGAGCAAGCACATACATGAAATGTCAGTAGGATCCTGCAGAAAATAAGAAAGTTGACCTTGATGGTGAGACTTGCAAGATTGATGTCAGCCACACTATGTAGCCCAAAGCAAGAAATCAAGTCCACAGGATACCTAAAACCATGTTTATTAATATTGGGTATAGTAACAAATTCTTGCAAGTCTGACTGTGCTTTATCCACCTCCCCCATGCTTATACTGAATTAGGGAAGTGTCTGCCTGAATTTTTGTACATGCCTTCTTATTTTGGGCTTAAGCCATATTTCCTCCTCATTGCTTTGGTAATGGATCTGGCCTATCTCTATCATGCAGCCCAGCATCCAGGAACAATTTCGATATGGAATATAAAATGACTCCAGTGGAATCTCCAGCCTATTAATAATAATAATAGTAATAGTAATACTCACATTTCCACCAGGTGGTACATAAGAGAACGTGGAACTTGATTGGCCAAATGAAGATGCTGAATTGTATGATGACTCTGTATTTAAAGGATAATCTAAAGAAATGACACATATTCAGTGAAAAGCTATCAATGTGTACATTCAAAAAGAGAATGCATTTCCTTAAACGTAGATTTTGAGAGAGCAAAATCATTTCACATTTATTTATGTTCTTGCTACAAAGCACCCCATTGCTAATTAAAGCCATGATTCCCTGGAGATATCTGACATATAAAATTGTAATACATCAAAGTGAGATTTTGTTCCAGATGGGCAAAGCTAACATAGAAGGAACCAAATTGAATCAAATCAAAGGAACCTAAGGAAATCCCTAAAATACTGCTTTGTCTCATTCTTCTTTTCTATTAACTGGCAATTAATTCATGTTATTTTTAATTCTCACCTCAAAGTAGTCAGAGCCATATGCAGTGGGGGCAAGTTAGTCAAATGATGAAATATATGTCCTGAAGACTTTCTGTAAAAACTACAACTCATGTGCCACCCTTAGATGTGAGGGTAAGCACGTAAGGCATCATGTGCATTATGACATATTTGCATATGTGTTGCTATTTTAAAGAAAACAAGGTTTGCTCTGGCATCACTAAAAGTAACATATAATTTAGTAGCTACAGGCTCATCTCCATGAATTTGTCTAATATTCTTTTAAACCTACCCATCACTAAATCTTGTATACATCTGATTGTTTCTCTACCCTAATCTCATACTGTTCAACTGTTTGGATGAACCCAGGTTCTGCTACAAAGGGCAGAGTGGGGAGTGGGGAATCTCTTCTTTTTCCATGTCTTTTAAATACTTTTTAATTTTAAATACTTCTTTCATACTCCTCCCCCTTCATGGATCACTGCCTTGTCGTGGCAAAGGGGCTTGCGTAACTCAGTGAAGCCATGAGCTATACCATGCGGGGCCACCCAAGACGGACAGGTCATGACAGAGAGTTCTGACAAAATGTGGTCCACTGGAGAAGGAAATGGCAACCCACTCCAGTATCCTTGCCAAGAAAACCCCATGGACAATGTTAAAAGGCTAAAAGATATGACACCGGAAGATGAGCCCCTCAGGTCGGAAGGTGTCCAATATGCTACTGGGGAAGAGCGGAGGGCAATTCCAAGTAGCTCCAGAAAGAGTGAAGTGGCTGGGCCAAAGCCGAAAGGACGTTCAGCTGTGGATGTATCTGGAAGCGAAAAGAAGGTCCGATGCTGTAAAGAACAATATTGTATAGGTACCTGGAATGTAAGATCTATGAACCAAGGCAAGCTGGATGTGGTCAAACATGAGATGACAAGATTGAACATCGACATCTTGGGAATCAGCGAACTGAAATGGACGGGAATGGGTGAATTTAATTCAGGTGACCATTATATCTACTACTGTGGCCAAGAAACCCTTAGAAGAAATGGAGTTGCACTCATAGTCAATAAGAGAGTGGGAAAGGCAGTAATGGGGTACAACCTCAAAAACGACAGAATGATCTCAGTGCGTATCCAAGGCAAACCATTCAACATCACAGTAATCCAAGTCTATGCCCCAACCACTGATGCCGAAGAAGCTGAAGTTGACCAGTTCTATGAAGACCTACAACACCTTCTAGAACTAGCACCAAAAAAAGATGTCCTTTTCATCATAGGGGATTGGAATGCTAAAGTAGGAAGTCAAGGAGTAATTGGAATAACAGGCAAGTTTGGCCTTGGAGCACAAAATGAAGCAGGGCAAAGGCTAATAGAGTTCTGTCAAGAGAACAAGCTAGTCATAGCAAACACTCTTTTCCAACAACACAAGAGACGACTCTACACATGGACATCACCAAATGGTCAATACCGAAACCAGATTGATTATATACTTTGCAGCCAAAGATGGAGAAGCTCTATACAGACAGCAAAAACAAGACCAGGAGCTGACTGTGGCTCAGATCATGAGCTTCTTATTGCAAAATTTAGGCTTAAATTGAAGAATGTAGGAAAAACCACTAGACCACTCAGGTATGACTTAGATGATATTCCTTGTGAGTACACAGTGAAGGTGATGAATAGATTTAGAGGACTAGATTTGGTAGACAGAGTGCCTGAAGAACTATGGACGGAGGTCTGTAACATTGTACAGGAGGCAGCAACTAAAACCATCCCAAGGAAAAAGAAATGCAAGAAAGCAAAGTGGCTGTCTGATGAGGCATTACAAATAGCTGTGGAAAGAAGGAATGTGAAAAGCAAGGGTGAAAGGGAAAGATATAAGCAACTGAATGCAGATTTCCAGAGAATAGCAAGGAGAGATAAGGCCTTCTTAAATGAACAGTGCAAAGAAATTGAGGAAAACAATAGAATGGGGAAGACTAGAGATCTCTTCAAGAAAATTGGAGATATCAAAGGAACGTTTAGTGCAAAGATGGGCATGATAAAGGACAAAAAAGGCAGGGACCTAACAGAAGCAGAAGAGATTAAGAAGAGGTGGCAAGAATACCAGAAGAACTATACAAGAAAGATCTTAATGTCCCTGATGTCCATGCTGGTGTGGTCACTGACCTTGAGCCAGACATCCTAGAGAGTGAAGTCAAGTGGGCCTTAGGAAGCATTGCTAACAACAAAGCTAGTGGAGATGACAGTATTCCAGCTGAGTTATTTAAAATACTAAAAGATGATGGTGTTAAAGTGCTGCACTCAATATGCCAGCAAGTTTGGAAAACGCAACAGTGGCCACGGGATTGGAAAAGGTCAGTTTACGTTCCAATTCCAAAGAAGGGCAATGCCAAAGAATGCTCAAACTATCGCACAATTGCACTCATTTCACATGCTAGCAAGGTTCTGCTCAAAATCCTACAAGCTAGGCTTCAGCAGTACGTGAACCGAGAACTACCGGATGTACAAGCTGGGTTTTGAAGAGGCAGAGGAACTAGAGATCAAATTGCCAACATTCACTGGATTATGGAGAAAGCACGAGAGTTCCAGAAAAACATCTACTTCTGCTTCATTGACTATGCAAAAGCCTTTGACTGTGTGGATCACAACAAACTGTGGCAAATTCTTAAAGAGATGGGGGTACCAGACCATCTTACCTGTCTCCTGAGAAATCTGTATGCGGGCCAAGAAGCAACAGTTAGAACCAGTCACGGAACAACCGATTGGTTCAAAATAGGGAAAGGAGTACGACAAGGCTGTATACTGTCACCCTGCTTATTTAACCTATATGCAGAGTACATCATGAGAAATGCCAGGCTGGAAGAATCGCAAGCCAGAATTAAGATTGCAGGGAGAATCATCAACAACCTCAGATATGCAGATGATACCACCCTAATGGCAGAAAGTGAAGAAGAACTAAAAGGCCTCTTGATGAGGGTGAAGGAGGAGAGTGCAAAAGCTGGCTTGAAACTCAACATTAAAAAAACTAAGATCATGGCATCTGGACCCATTAATTCCTGGAAAATAGAAGGGGTAGAAATGGAAGCAGTAACAGACTTCATTTATTTGGGCTCCAAGATCACCGCAGACGGAGACTGCAGCCATGAAATTAAAAGACGCTTGCTCCTTGGGAGGAAAGCTATGGCAAACCTAGATAGCATATTAAAAAGCAGAGATGTCACCTTGCCGACAAAGATCCGCATAGTCAAAGCTATGGTTTTTCCAGTAGTAATGTATGGCTGTGAGAGCTGGACCATAAAAAAGGCCGAGCGCCGAAGAATTGATGCCTTTGAACTGTGGTGCTGGAGAAGACTCTTAAGAGTCCCCTGGACTGCTAGGAGGTCAAACCAGTCAATCTTAAAGGAAATCAACCCTGATTGCTCATTGGAAAGACTGATAATGAAGCTCAAGCTCAGATACTTTGGTCACCTAATGCGAAGAGAGGAGTCTTTGGAAAAGACCCTGATGCTGGGAAAGATTGAAGGCAAAAGGAGAAGAGGACGGCAGAGGATGAGATGGTTAGATAGCATCACTGAAGCAATGAGCATGAAACTGAGCAAACTCAGGGAGGCAGTGAAGGACAGGAAGGCCTGGCGCAATATGGTTCATGGGGTCACGAAGAGTCGGACACGACTTAACGACTAAACAACAACAACTCATACTCCTCAGGAAAAAAAATAATTCCTGTAATATCTTGATCATTAATTGTTCTTTAACTTCTACGATATAATTTAAAGATGTGATGGATAGGGATATACTCCACTTCACGGCATCATAAGTTTGTATAAAGGCAATAGGAAAAAAAATGGCATTTTCAGTGACTAGTATGGAAATAAGATGTGATACCAAGAAACATAATGTGAGTTACAATCAGTATGAGATTTAAATAGTGCAAGTCGTTGAGGAATTCATAGAAAGGCCGAGCTAGCTCATTACCTCAAGACATATTATCAGAAAAATCAAAAAAGGTCATTTGATCACAACAGTTATAATGTGTTTCATCTTTTTCATTTTTACATTATGCTTATATGTTCATAAATATTCTGAAAAACTTCTGCTCTAGGGAAAAAAATTAAAACTTCAAACATAGACATTAATTTAGTCATTATGATTATATTCCTTAAATATTCAATGAAATGTCTCCTTGTGTCAACTATATTCCAACTAAATACATACATACATACATACATACATACATACATACATGCATACATACTATACATACATTCATATAATCTGAATGATTTACCTTCAGTACTGGAAAGATTAAACACGGTTTTATTATTTGGGGAAGAAGAATGCAGTACTCCTGCTGCTGCTGAATTCAACATACAACGAATGTCAGTACTAAAAAAGAAACAATTGTTGAAATTAAGATACAGAATAAGAACACATGGGTCAGATCTTAATTTACTTACAGTAGTTACCAGGTATCTTGTATTGAAGAAATCCAATAATAATTCTACCTGAGTAACAGAAATTATGAAATTATTCTAAGAGCATTAGGTAAGTACTATGTCAGGATTGGCTATAAGGGAATTTCACAACTAGGTATTCCTGGAACCCTTTAAATTTTTCAACCAATAAACAACCATGAAAAAAAGCTGGAAAATAATAAATGGTTAGGGTTATAATTAAAGTATAGGTAAAACTGAAGTGACAATTTTCAAGTGAGAATTATATCTGAATTCAGTGAACATTCCTTCTGCCTTCATTAAGAACAACAAAGCAATTGAGACTGTTCACAAAAATATCTATATTAGAGAGCCCGTAATCCAACCATCTTCAAGACATTCTCCAAATGGGTGGGTGGGGACTGCAACTTCTAATATTTCCAGCCAATATCACACCACGTATGCTGGGCATCATGTCACACTAGTAACTTAGTAATAGAATATTTTACCTGCCAACTTCAGTGTTTATGCAAGAAGTGGGAACCTCACTATTCAAAGCTACATTTTAATATTACATTTGTCATGGATTGTCAGTCAGAATGATACATTTTCCCTTTTTCTTTTGCAAAATGTCTGTTACATTGTTTTCTGAGCATGCATGTGTGTGTGTGTGTGTGTGTCATACACACACGCAAATATAAGAAACTAAAAATGTCTGTGAAATAATTAGAGGCATCAATATATTTCAACTACTCACTTCTCTGAGAAAGCCAAGCAATTCTGAATGTGAAGATTTCCTTTAATGTGCTGATCCCAGTCCTCAATTAAAAGAACAAGAAAGATGGTGAGAAATACCAGAAAAGATGTAAGAAAATACAGTAGGAATATGCATTTGCAATGGGTGCAAAACTTTCACAGTACTTTTCATTTATTTTTATGAAAAATTCTGTAACATTCATCAAATTGCAATAAAAGATTTTGTATTTTGAAACATTATGCAGCCAAAATGAATACTCTAAATCATCCATTCACCTAAGTAGGTCCAGAACCATTCAATCACATTGCTCTGTAGAATTGGGTGATGCTGCTATGGATAAGGAAAAGTTTCAATTTATGCTAATCCCATCCAGAGAAATGTCACTGGACACATGTGAACCAAAACTGCACATTTTCGAGATCCCTTTATGGAACAGGATTTGTGGTTTTTTGGGAGGACCATAAGTTTGAGTGTCTGCACAATGTTATGAACATAACAAATGTGAGGTCGTCAGATCCTTATCATTTGCAATGTCCCGGAATATTGATGCTATGTCTTAATGATGTAGATCATATTTTATCTTTGTAATTTCAAGTATGGGAAACTAATATAATGGGATGTTTCCAATCCACAGTATTTTTGTTTTGTTTTCTTTTAAATCAAGCTTTAAGAACCTTCTGTTAACTTATTGAATGCAAGTCTGACAGTTCTAAAATGATGAACATACATTGACTATCATGAGTGTCCACAGCTTTACTAAGTTACCAATTTTTCCTAGAACGACTGAAAAAACTGGAAAAAATACCTCAGCCCGTTGCATTAGGGCTTTCTCATTATATCACAGTATATTTCACACCAAGGAGGGGGGAGGATGGTGGAGGTGGTGGTTATTTTGCCCAAATCAAAATTATCTGGGCAATTCTAATGATTTTTCATCTTCTCATTTACAAATCTTAATGAGACATCAAATGCATATGCATATAGAATGGTATCAGAAGCTAATAGCTACAATAGTAATTACAATAGTAACCTGGCAAGATAAGAAGCTACAAAACGTGGATAGAAATTTATTTTATCTTTACTGAAGTTAAAGACACAAACATCCTGTCAGAAAAAGTATGCAGTAATTTTATTGATAAAGCAACCCAGGTATGGTAGTCCTTCTTCACAATTTCTATCAGGGAAAGAAGCAATTTACTGTGCAGGATCAGATTTAAAGCAAACTTACCTTAAGGTCAAATACCTTCTTATTGCATAAGATACAGATGTGGGGGAAGCAAAGAGGTGCAATACCATGAAAGTCATTTAACTCATGAGACTGAAGAGGCCTCATTGGCAATCCAGAAGTAATGGGTTCCTGCTTCTGTCTTGTTCGTGAGTTACTGTAATTTTGTTTACCATTTTTAGTTCTGCTGAAAAGATGTGGAGTACCAGTGCTAAATTTTGTGTCTGGTGTTGGTTCTTCAGGGTTATAGAGATCACTTCTTACTTCATATGAGACATTTGCTGATGGCCACATGTTGGCATTGGGCATAATGTCAGTTTTATTTTGGCTAGAGAAAGCAGAAGGATTTTCCCATTGATTGTTTGTTTCTCTTTCATGTACTATAGAATCCATCTTTCCCTTTTGATTTATAATCTGATGAGAATTGTGTGAGTCAGCAGTAAAGGTCAAAGACTGTACACAAGCTGTATGCTGGCCTTTAGGCACAGTTCCATAAAACTCTTTCTGAAATCCTGGCTGACCTTCAGATGTTGCATTTCCAGATGACACTGGGACTGAATGAGAACCACTGGTTACAAAGCTCGGTTGACAGCATTGACCAGCATCAGAGGGGAATATCTGTTTATTGTAATCATAAAATCCACCTGTAGTAGAGGAGGCAACAGTTTTATTTAGGCCCATAGCTACAGTCTGTTGTCCAGCTGTTTGAGAAATGACACCCCCAAAAGGGTTTATGACTACACTGCTGGCATTTTGATTTGGAAGATTATTTACTGGCCCTATGGTTCCACCTGGTGCTGCCAAAGCGGGGTTCTGTGCTGGAAAATGTATTCCACCAGGTGGAAATCTAGTACTGGTGACCCCCGGACCTCCAGCATGGCCCGGAAGGGTATTAAACATGGAAGGGTGTCTTAACTGGTTGAAAAGTGGCTGAGACATGGCCACTTTAGAAAGAACTTGATTCAGGACAGTTGCAGCTGTTGTGTTGTTGGTGACTGCTGTCTGAGCCAATTTTAGCCTGTGCAGGGTAAGCTGGGCTTGCAGCTGAGCCAACTGAAGACTTGCAGAAGAAGGAAGCAGTGGATTTGTGGTGCTGACAGTAAATATATTCTTGTCCAGAAGCTTGGCAGCGCTGTAAAATAAAGGCAATAGTTTTAATTAGGTTTGATTAATATCAACAGTAGAACTTTTTCACCAAATTATGACTAAGAGGTAAGATACTATTCCTGATATCCTTATTAAATCCTTGGAAGCACAGAAAGTAATTTATGACATATAATTATCATCCTCTAGTGTACTTGGAACCATAGTCATTTGAGTTATGAAGATTAATGGCAGATCAAAAGGAGGTTTCTGTTCCTATGGTCCAAGCCAAAATACTATGCCAGGTGTAGTTAAAGAATAATACATCTGCTAGATTTTACTCAAAATATTCTACAGTACTAAACATTCTTTGTGAATCAAATAAATGAAAAATGTGTTTTCTAGTACAGCAAACCAAGTGAGCATTCAATCATGACTTACATTTTCTGTTTTTGTATAAAAATATAAACCCATATAAGGTGTGCATACCTTGACTTTGTTAATGACTAAATTGAACTCCAAATTGTTGTGTTAAGTATTTGATTTTGCCAGTATCTGAAGAGCTGTCTCACAAATGGTTTTCACAGGCACACAATGCTTCTGACAGAAGTATCTTCATCAGGGGTATAGGACTATGATCATTTCCTTTTACATAGGTTCTTATGAGTTTTAATCTGCAGAGTAATCCTAATCCCCTGGAGCATTATTTCAATGGTGTTAGGTTAAGCAGAGGCTGGGACAGAGTGCATAATCTATTTCAGAAGTCCAAATTAAAGTTTGAAAGCACAATTATGCTACCAACAGTGAGCAGCAAAAGAGTAATGTGGAGTCACCATCTCACCCGTTTAATATGGAAGTCTGAATCTGACAGATTTACTTTGACTCACTCCATTGAGATGGAGAGAGAGAGAAGATGCAAAAATATCTAGTTAAAATTGGTTAAGTTCTCCTCCCAGCACAGACCTTCAGCCCTGGCTGGCACACAGGGCCGAGACAATTATATTCTCTAGTTTAGAAATGTGGGATAAAGAGTAAAATTCTGTGTCAGATTCTCAGGCTATTTATGTATTTAATTAATTTCACCTTGCTCTTCAGCCCAAAGGGGTCTCAAAGCTTACAGATTAAGGTCTCCATGTATATCAACATTCAGCAAACATATATAACACTCATACCTATTTCCTAAAGCCACTGTTTCTGGCCAAAATCACAGGTGATGGGCAGTTGGAAAACTGCTTCATGAATTTAATTCCTACACATAAATGGACTGATTTCAGTTATGGTGGGCCTGCAAAAAGCAACAGTTTTTTAAAGAATATCAAACGTTTTTACTAACTACAGGCGGAAATCCTAATTTTTCTACTAACTGCCACACCTGTGAAAATTTATGTTAACTCATCAGGAAATTTATGTTACATAATTTCTGAATAAAAATGTTTAAAAAGAATGAAAGGGTCATACATTTGCAAAAGGAAGCCCCTAGTTAGTATTCAATGAATTTTAAAGTACTGTTAATAAAGCCTACTTTAGTAAAGCTAAACCTGAATATTACATAATTACAAAAATGAATATTTTACACTAAATAATAAAATCTTTGTTACAAACAGGGCATATTTATCCAACCTGAGTTTGTGCTAATGTTTTTTCTTGTTATATTCTTTCATAGGTTCAGTGTTTCAACTGATCGAGTGAACTTAAGATTGTTTGCTGAGAAACACAAGACAATATTATACATTTATCTATTCCAACCTCCAGTTCTCCTTCAAACTGTCCAAACAAGTAAAATTTCTATCAAATCTTGAGAATGCAAAGCTTTGCAAGAGATATATCATTATGCATCACTTTAAATGCAGTATCTTCAAATACAATACTTTTTAACATTTAGACAATGAACCAGCAGCCTTATGTGCTTCAGAATCCATTCTAGCATTAGAGTAATTAGGATGTTCATTTCAAAATAATGCCAGTTATAACAATAAGCTGTGATTATAATTTACTAAATTAAATGTTCCGAAGTATATGGAATTGGTAATTCCAGTCCAGAAGTATTTTAGCATCTATATGTCACATTTTTATAAATCTGTTATTATGAACAATTCAATAAATATATTTTGTATCTTCTGGGGAAGAAACTGATGACTTCAGCTAATTATGAGAGATGTGCTCAAAAGACAACACTGGTTCATATTATATGATCACATGATGTAACAGTTTTCTTCTGGACAGAAATTAATTTAGTATACTAATTTTGTTCTGTAACACTTATTGTTTCTAGAGGTTCAAGTTCTTTTTAATTATATACAAATAATTAAAATATACAAGCAAACAGAAAGACAAAAGAAATGGAAATTGCTTTTATGCTCAATCACCAGTTTTCCATCATTTATATAATGTTTTGAAGAATTTACATCTTCTATATCTGAACAATCATTTTATTGGTGAGAGTCTTGACTGAAGACTTTAAAAATATGGGCTGGATATATATTTTGTATTCTTTAATAAGCTGCTTTAAATGTGAATAATTTACTTTATATTTTATGAATTTAATTAAATTACTATGGCATGAATGTAAAACTAGAATAGACTATTGTATGGGAAAAATACATAATACATGTTTGTTTTCCTTGCTTTTTACTCTTTCGTTTCCTTTCTAACTTTTCACATTAAACAAACAAACAAACAAACAAATAAATAAAATGCTCGATGTTCCACTGCTACAATGTACATGACTGATGCAGTCATTGTGTTATTCCCTCAAGTAAACAAGCACACTCCATGCCTCATTATGTATAGTATTTTTTATCCACAATCTATTAACAATTTTTCTTAAAACACCACAACTAAAAAGAAATAAGAAAAAAATAATTCAATTAAAATAAAAGTTTGGATTATCTTCTCATTCCTTATTATCTAATTAGAGCGACTAATGTTTCTATACATGACAGAGCATACATTGGTAGATAGAACTCAGATCGGTTTAACAGCTGCCCTGACTTAAAAAACACTCAACTATTTGTTAGACTCAGTGAATGAGGAATGGAGAGATATAGTACTATTATTTATCCCTTCTGCATGCTATCATAGTAAGCCCTGAATCCACTGGAGGCTTTCTGTACCACACAAAAATAAACCAATTAATATAAAAGTGCTGTATAATCCCTAAGGGCATTGTTTTAAAATATAAAGTTCCATTAAAGGTGCAATATGAAGTACTCAATTGGTAAACAAAGCACAAAGAATGGATTTTGATGAAAAAGCAGATTAGAAGGTGAGCTTCTCCATTCAGCAGAAAATCTCGGGCTGTTCTATGTAATGTTATTCAGTTATGAAGGGAGAAGAAGCTTTCCTTTTGCATCTAATTACCTAGAGAGGTGGTTTTGCTCTCTCTTTATCAGATTAACAGCAATAACTTTTCTATTTAGAAATATGTTAGGCCTTTAAATGCTGGATTTTGTTGCTTGCTTGCTATTAATGATAGAGAAACAATAAATCAAATACTGTGACACTTTTTAAATGATTTTTTAACTGTTTTGTTTTTAAATGATGTTATTGCTGGTCTCTTTCTATATGAATGTTAACTCTAGTTCCCTACTACATCTGAATACCAAAACAAACTATTATTTGTTCAAGCAACAGTTACTGTAAAGAAAAAGAAATGTGAAAATACAGTATATTTGGGTATATTGTAATTCACTGTAAAAGGATTACAAATAAAAGATAACACTGTTTATACCTCAAATACATATACTAATTACAAAATAAAAGCCTCATGTGGAAGTATCCTCAGACATAGTTAGAATATGTTTTATTATAAATTGCAAATGGAAATTTTAAAATTCCTTTATACATGGAGAGGAAGGAAAGACGAGATATTCTATGGATCCAAAACTCCTTAAGTTCATTCTCATAATGCAAACAATGATGTTTGATTATGTCTGGATCAAATGTGTGTCTATGTGATTTTATTGCTCAATTCAAAACATGGACTTTATCCAGATGCTGTTACAGGAGAGTCTTGTAATATATTGTACATATTCTGGTTTGTTGATTTTCAAAAAGTTTTTAAATATCATGGTATACTGAAATGTCTTTATTTTGTTAGGTGATATACTTTTCCAGAAATTTTCCAACTTCAGCTAACACTTCTATTATACAATGGCAAGAGAAGAAGAATATTATCAAATATCATACATATATTAGCTAAGAAATAGTTTAAAAGTGTCAATATACATTTCTAGACACTGAGTTTTTTAGATATCTATTGCTGCATTTTGCCCTTTGAGTTAGGAAGAATGTAACTATTATAAATACATGGAACTGTTCCTTGCTGATTATGTTTACATGTGTAGTAGATATCTTCTTTCTCTTTTCAAGTGTACTGCCTAGTATTAGTCATTCTTATAGAAATCAAGTTGGCAAAACACTGACCTAAACACTTTTGTATTTTAAAATATAAAAAAAGAAGAGAAAAAAAATCCACTTTTACCTGAAAGTGCTACAAAATCTAAAATTAGGTAGCAAAATTGATGAAACCATATATACTTGGTGAGAAGAAGAAAAGTGAGAAGAGGTGTGAGGGCATGTTTTTTTGTCACATTACAGTCACTAAATTCAATTGTAAAAATACATATGTATATGCTGAAGAATAACTCATCAAAATGGTGGGCTGAAATGAAGAAAGATAAATATATGATTAAAATAAACCTTTATGTGATTTAAGACACACTTCCATTTGTTTCTCTTATTTTTTCAGTCTGCTATCAACAAGCTTTAAACTTGGACAAAATTTATTATCATACAAAAACTAGGAAAAATGAATTGCAATTTATAAAATCATGAGTATGCCTCATTGTTGAGTGCTGCACAAGTAGCCCATCTGAGTTGTGGGTTAATCTCTGTGACTATTACACTCAGAGACCTGTATTTGTTTATAGTAAATAATCTGGATCAGCAAAGTAATTCTATCTGTGAAAGTGATGAAAAGACTTAAGTCGAAGATATGCCATTTTGAACACCTACTGACAATTGCTGATTTCCAGGGAAGAAATGGTGAACTGAAGTTGTCTCTGCTGAGAACCCAAGAAGCCCCTGTGTCACAGTGTGGCAAGCAGCCCCAGAGCCATATGGTTCTGGGGCTGCTTGCCACCCTACAAGGCAGGGTGCAGGTTGGCCAAAAGACAGAGATGGGGGGAGATAGGCAGGTGCGGGGAGCTGGAGGCAGTTCCTTCCCTTACTGAGGCTTGGGGCTGGGAGGGACCAAGCCTGGAATGGCTTGGATTGGGGTGGGTCCTCAGCTAACGGCCAGTGGAATTCGCTTAATGATTGCAATGGGGAATGCTGGGATTGCCATTGCCAAGCGATGTTGTCATGTGTCACTTTATGATCACCACTTAGCGATGGAAATCCCGGTCCCAATTGTGGTTGTAAGTCGAGGATTACCTGTAGCTTATTCAATGCCATAGTAAATAGCAAATTCAGTGCTTTAAAAAACCCACTATCTTTCTAGAAACAAACCATCTTTGAATTATATTTCTAGAATAGCTGACTTTGTTGGAGAAACTTCCAAGTTGCAGAATAGTAAATTTGTTTCCACCCTAGTTTGTTATAAACAAAGGACAAACAGAGAGGAACAAGAAAAAGCCACAATTTCACAGAACACAGATTGGTGACCAGAAACTCTTAATAAGGTATTAGTGTCTTGTGCTCTTGATGCTTAATGACTACATGAAAAAAATTAAAAGCTGCAGTCTTTCTTCATTTTTACACCATTTCTGTAAAAAGTGGCATCTTTACACCATTTCTGGGTTATCCACAAAAAAGCAGCTTACTGTATACAATGTAGCATCGGAATTAAGCTTTTTATCCAATGCAATTTTCTATCCTCATCAGCAGGTCGGTCAGATTCAAGACAGTGACAACCTTACATGGAAAGGAAGAGCAAAAACTAATTGCACAATCAGGATTAGGAGGTGATGGCAGTTGACACTGCACAAACATCTAGTATATAAATAGACAAGGCAATGCAGATGATCATTTTTAAGTATCATGGACATCACACTAATTTTAACAGCATGCTATCTGTTTACCACATCACTTCAAATATTGGCAGCATCTAATTTTTTCCCCTCTCTCTGTATAAGGTCCAACTTCTAACAAGTGCATGAATTCTGATATTGTGCCAAATGTGGAAATTCTTCACTTAACATAGACTGTACTATGCTAAGATCACTAGGTTGAGGGATTTTTAAAAAGGTTCCTTATTTGCCTTTCTACTTCAAGACAGCTTAGAAATCCAGTTAAAATGGTATAAAACACTAAAAATAGCTAAATCAAATTAATGAAACAAAATAAGTAGAAACTAATAAAAAGAATAGTTTATATCAATTGCTATTAAAAGGGTAAACTTAGACTTATGTCTGAAAAATGATCAACGGAGGAAACAGATGAATTTTTACATGACACAAATTCTGCAAAAAAGATTATCTGCTTGACTACTGAAGGCAAATCAATATAAAAATCTCAATTATTATTCAGACAAACTTCATGAGAAAATTCCAAATGCCCCACTGTGGAGGAACCTATTTGCATATTGGACTGAATCTACAACATCCACTTTACTGTAACGACTGGAACATGTTAAACATCAAATGGTTTCTTGAAGCTTTTGTATCTTCTCATTGGTTGCACTAAGTAAAAGTCTAACTATGGGTATTAGGTTGCATTCAGTATAATGATACCAACTTAAGACTTAGAATTATTCTTTCTTTCTTTTGAAAACCAGTTAACATGATTATATTAACTACTGTGCATTGTTGTAAAGAATCTAAACTGCAGTTTCTATTGGCAGAGATGAAAATGGCAGAGGTGCTTGCTGAATCTTGGTGAAATAGCTACTTGAATGGTATGTCCTAAGTTCCACCAACACTTCTGATTCAGTAATTCACCCCACCTGGCAGAAAACTAGAGAGATCAAAAGGTGTCAAAGCAGCCTTTCCATTGCTATCTGCTGGTTGGAATCTATATATCAATTTACTGCTTTATGAAACAAAATACTGTGCAAAGCCCCCAAGTTGTTGCTGTCCTTTGCTGTAGCTAGATATATTAGAACGCTTGCAAATTACTTTATCTCCATGTATCATGTATTCACATTCACTGATAGTGTATTTGGGTTAACTATAAAGTCAAACAATCTAGCCATTGGCATACCTGAATCTTACTGCTCCCAAATCTTGAGAGCCATTCGGGTTTTATGAGACTTAGGAATGCCTTTATAATTTTATTCATGTTTTTTCCTCTGTCAATGTGAATAAATACTAGGTGTGTACATACAATAAAAGAAATCTGACCTTGAGTGCTGACCCAAAGGAAATATCAGTCTAAAGTCAACTGTAAACTTGAGACAAAGGCTGTGTCATAGATTCCACAATTACATGCATATTTAAAGTCTTTATATTTGGTTATTTCTCAGAGAACCTTGGAATGAAATACCCATGAAATTTGGCATAGTAAATAGTAGTAAAACAGTAAAAAATGTTTCTATTCAGATAAGGTAGGCGTCAATTCCATATCCCTTTACTATTCCACAGCATACCCAAACCTTCTAGAAGCACTTCGTTCTCCCTTAAGAATACAGCTATAACAACAAAAGGTAAAATAGGATACTCAACTCTGCAGCAACAGGAGCACTTTCAACTAATAAAGCTATCACTGCTGCAGTGTCCAGGTACATAAAATTTTTTAGATTACATCACAATGCTCTAAGTTCCTCCTTCTCGCTGGAGGAGGAAAGCTGTGTTAGTCTAGCTTGGCAAAAAATCAGAAGGAATCTGGTAGCACCTGTCCAACTAACACATTTAATTAAAAGGCAGAAGTGATTTAATTAAAAGGCATTTTGTAAGCTGTAGCTCACTTCATCGGATGCACAGAATGGCTCTACTGATGTAGGATTTAAACTGGAGTGCGGTGGTCTCTGATGAAGAAAGCTCATGACTTAACCACTACACCACACTGGGTCTCAGATAGACAGACAGACAGACAGACGTTATTTTAAAAATCTATATATGTTATTATTTATAAGAACGTTTTCAAAAAACACTAATATTTCTTTGTTAATTTTATTTTCTCAAAAAATATGGCCATTATTCAAATATATACAAATAAAGAATACTATTAATGCATTAATATAATTTGCTAGTAACACTAATATTACTAAATAGTACACTTTATTCATATATAACAAAAATTCAAATACATAAAATAAGTGAAAATCAAACATCCTCTGTGTTTGCTTTTTAACAATTATACAATCATGGTCAAACAATCTGAATATTACAAAATAATTTCTGAAAACAATGAGAGATTTTCAAACAGTTTATTTTTTTAAGCGTAAATTATTTTAAAAAATAATGTAACTGCAGTCTAATATTCCTTACTGAGCTATCATATTAAAATAATATCATGAAGAATACAGGAATCTGTTACAGTTCTATTAGTTAAAAGAGATTGGATGACATAATGAAAACTATTTTTTGCAACATACTAGAAGAGCAGTAATATCTTGTTAATCACAAGAAAAAACTACAGTGAAGATGTACTTGGTGTCATACACACATTTCCCTGTAAAATTCCATTCGTATTCTACCTGCTTTCTGCATGCCATTTACAATATTCCCCTGATTAAACAAAAAACCAACACCGAGCTACATCTACAATCAGAAGACAGATCACATGTTTCTACATACCATTCTTACTGCGTTAGGCACAGAGTGTAAATAGCAAGTAGTATCACTTGATATTTATACCATATGTTCAGTATTAGCACCACAGCACAGATACAATTTAAAGAATCCTAAAGAAGGAATTCCAGTTTAATAGATATTCATAACAATTGCAATTTCAGCACAAGAATAAACAAAACTATAGATTTTAAAAGCAAATGCTGGAGTATTAAATTTGTGCTCCAAAGCTTGCTAGCAAATCACATATACCGTGTATCTAGCATTATATATAATTACATGTAATATCTTCCCTCTCATGATCTTGTTTTATATAGGTTGTTTTAACTGGTTTTGTAGAATGTTTTAATTGTTGGTTTTACTGTATGCTGCCCAGAGTCACTTAGTGTGAGATGAGTAGCCATATAAATTTGATTAATCAATTAATAAATAAATATCTTCAAGGCATCCTGTGTTTCTTTTAATTTGGTGTTCTTAATGCACCTATAAATGAGTACATGGCCCAAGGCAGAGCACTTGGGTACTCTACTTGATAGTTCCTCCAAGCTGAAGTGGACCTATTAATGAGTACTCTTTTGGTGCAGTCATTCAGCCAGCTGTGAATTCATCTAACAGTGGTTACCATCTAGCATGTATTTTATCATTTTATAAAGTAGACTATAATAAGGCATTCTGTTGAAACCTTTCTTGAGGTCCAGACTATGTATCTGATCTACTAGTAACTCTGTCAAAGGAGAAGATAGTCTGGCACAATTTGTTTTAAACCTACACTGGCTCCTGTTAATTGCCTCATCCCTATCCAAGTGTTCACAAACATGTTGCTAGACAATCTATTCCAAGGACTCTGCCCAGTATAGCTGTCAAACTAACAAGGCTATAGTTTCCCACATTTTCCTTCTTTCCCTTTTCAAAGATGTAGATGACATTTGCTCTTCTTAGTCTTCAGACACCTCACATGTCCTCCAGGAATACTCAGTGACTACTGACCGTGGTTCTGGCTCAGTACCCTGGGATGTAACCCATATGGCCCTGGAGCCTTGAATTCATTTAAATTAGCTAAATTCTTTCTTACTCTCGCCTAGTCTATCCAAAGCTGCAGTTCCTTTGGTCTTCCAATGGCATAACAATGACCAGCTAGGACTCCACTTCCTTTCTGAAGGAAGATTGGGCACATGGGTCCGGAGTGTCAGCTGAAAGAGGAGGGACGGTAGGTGTTGGGAAGATCAATTGATGAGGCAGATGGGGGGCAATGGGATATGTGCTGGGGGAATACAGCAATTCCTTTTTCCACCCTGGTTCCCACCCTGCCATTGTTCCTTGCTGGCAGAACAGCTGGAGACAAAAGGATCTTTTACGAGTCCCTAATCCTGGTGCTAAGATGATGTCCCTTAAGTTGTCTTTGCAACTACTTTTCTTCTTGAAAGAAACAATCTTTTTCTCTGTAGTCAAACTCTGGAAAAGGAAATTAAAAAGGGAGGAAACTTTGGGTTTAATGAACATTCAGGTTTAACAGGTAGTCCTTCCCCCTGAATACTTCATGAAATCAAGATTTTACTGTACTTAATTTCAAAAGCTCATCTCAAAAGGCGACTACATGGACAGATCTTGGCAATAATATGGAAGTGGTTGGCTGCCACCTTATTTCAGGAATTCTTTTTTCAACTTCCCAGGCTAGGGTATAATCTTGAAATGGGTTTTCAGTTCTAATATTAATCAGATCCATATATGCTTAGCTTTTTCCAGATTAGCCAAGCTTAACCAGATACTGCTATCTGCTTTGGTTAGAAGGAATTAACATTGTTGGAAGTTGGAAATGGAATTGCTTGACTTATGTTTATGAAGATTCTCAGTCATCCAGTTGGAATTGTCTGGAGGTTGAGTCATGGCAACTGGACATGATACTGAAACACAGCCACCCTGGAAGACTTTTAATGGGGTCCCCCCAACCAACTTTTTAGACTGCTTGAACAAGTAGTGAAATGTCTCTAACCAAAAAGAAAATAAGTCCAGTTGCCATGACTCAATCTCCCGACAATTTCTTGACTTCTACAACTAGATCCTTATTCTTTATGACTGATGCTAGAATGGCAGCAAGAATGGCAGAATTTGGGTTTTCTCATTGTTTTTTCAAACAGATAGTTCGCAGAGATCTCCCAGATCAGCTTTGATACCAAATATGAGTGAAATGGGATAAAAGTGGAAACTAAAGTAGTTTAATATTTTCTCTATTGTTAAGAAACAATCATAAATGCTTCATATTGCAGATTATACCTGACAAAGTTGCCCTATTGATCACTTAGTCTAATGGAATCCCAGCAAGGTGAATGACCCGAATAGCTTCTTCCCTCTGGCAACACAATCTCAGCACTTTTTTGTTTAATTTTAGAGTTCTAAAATTAAATGTCCGATTTATCATAAATGCATTAACGTTTCAGCACAGTCAGTCCCTACCCTTCTGATATTCAGAAGATGCTTAAGAACATTTTTTTTTCAGCAGGCCTTTGGCCCAAGATGAGGATTTTAACAATAATTTTCCTTATCCTTATACTTGTTTTTAACTTTTACTTCTTACTTACACACTTACTTGAAGACTGCGGTAGACAAGGCTTTTGATAATCCAAAGGAGTAATCACAATGGCCGCAAAAGTGTAAGTTTAGAGGAGGCGCACCACTAGATGGAGATGTCTGACTGAGACAATACTCAATTAGACTGTTTCCTATACGTATAATTGCTCTTCAAAAAAGCGTGTGCCTATTAGAAATTGAAATAATCCCAGTGTCTATATCTAATGAAAGTGTGTGCTTATGAAAAAAAACCCTGCATCTCATTTAGCATTGTAAATTTATGAATGAAATAAGAATAATAGTTTTCCTATTTAACTGTCTGCAATACATATTTTCTTAACTGATTAAAACTTATCCTCATTTTTCAGTATCCTTTCCACTACCTCGTATTTGAACTTCTATTTAACTTACTATGTAACCTCAAATTAATTCATGTATTATTTCAGAAGCAGTAATAATTCAGTTTTTAGCTTACTCAAAGAAGATGAATCTTATATTAAGGGAGAGATAGAAAGAACTTTATATTTCAGTACTATTTCATATGTATATATGGTTTAAATCTGAAATCAATTACTTTCATGTGTTCCATGAGCATTTTAATGTATACAGCACAGTTCAAGGAAAATAAATGAACAAGTTACGATTCACATTTTTAATTAAAAGATTAAATTCCTTCTCATAATGCATAAAGAAAACCATTTACAACAAAAAAGTTGCTGCAGACCAGCAGGATAAAAAGACCAGTAAAATATGCTTTGTATATCAGATGCAATGCTAATTATCATGGTTTCTGTGACACCAGGCAAGAACTATAAACATCAGTATTTTCTAAAATAAATAGTGTTCATTTCCAGAATTGCAATTGTATACTATTGCACAGAATGTTGTGAAATGTTCATTAGCTAGTTATCAAGTAACTGCATTCCAAGAATTCCTCATTAGCCTGAGCTGGGAGAGGCTGATCTACACAGTACTATGTGCTGAAGATGTCTCAGAATCTGTATGCCACGTCTGGCTTAAAAATAATAGCCACTCCACACACACTAGGTACTTGCAGAGCCTCGTTTTGATGGGGATGAATGGTTTTGTCAGCCTTACCAGGTAGACCAGACAGGGAACGCAGCCAGATAAGCTAATTCTACTTTATTTTAAAGTTCCATTAATAGAGTTTTGCAAGTCTGAAAGTACAATTTTCCTGCTGTCACGTTTACAGGCCGATAACTTAGGGAGGGTCTCTCCTGAGCCTTTTGCTCTACCCACTATGCAGCTGTGGGCTATGCTCCCTCTAATCTGATCATTCCCTAGGCATTATCTCTTCGCCCAGTCTCCCAAGGTCATTCCCACATACCATTACAGGTTTCGATGTCATAAAACCTTTCCTTAAAACTGAGATACATGTGCTCAGGTGCTTAGTTTATGTAATATGTTGCCCAGTCTCAAGTTAAAAATGTATACAGGTAGTCTTCGAATTGCAACGGCAATTCGGATGGGAATTTTTGTCGCTAAGCAATGCAGCCATGAGGTGTGACATCACGTGACCGCATTGCTTAGTGACAGCAATCCCAGCAGTCCTTGTTGCTGCCATTAACTGAATCCTACCAGTTGTTAGGTGAGGACCCACCCCAATCCAAGCCAATCATGGCTTGGCCCCTCCCAGCCCCGAGCCTTGGTAAGGTAAGGTACTACCTCCTCTGCAACTCCCCACACACGCCTATCTCCCCCCATCTCTGCCCTTTTGGACACCCTGCACTCCACCACCTCTGCTAGCCCTGCACTCCACTGGCCCTGCTGCCTGCACTCCACTTACCTTGCACTCCCCTCACCCAGCCATCCTGTGTTCCACTTGCCCTGCCACCCTTTCAAAGCCTTGCGAGAAAGCTGCACACAATTTGGACAAGGCCACATGTGGCCTCAGAAAGAAGACCTGGCATGGCCAGCAGCTCCTCATGAAGGGCCAGGCTGGGGACACCTCATCAGCAGGGGGAGGAAGAAGACAGCAAAGGTCAGCTGGGGTGGCAGGGCCAGTAGGACGCTGCAACGGTTGTAACTTTGGGGACCGGGTGTAACTACCATTCATTCAGCACCACCGTAATGTCAAACAGTCGCTGGACAAATGGTCATTAAATGAGGATTACCTGTAAAACTAAGCAGGCAACATAAAACAAAAACCTTATTGTCATCGATTATTTTACTGATAGTGCAAAAATGCATTTTTGCAAAGGTAATGTATAATCATCCTGTAAGAAAAAAACTGATACAGACGCATCAGCAACTTTTCCCTCTCACAGATATTTTGTGCAGAACATGGTAAGGCACAGGCACATTTCCAAGTTTACATTCTAACCACTCACTTCTAAATTCCAAATGTGATTTAATCAATCTCACAGACTAATATAGTAATCTATTTATAACATACTATGTTACATAAAATAATCTCACAATTTGATATATAGTTGTCTGTTTAAGTACTGCTAAAAAAGTAGTTCTGATTCAGATCCAACTAAAACAATGTCAGAGTCTCTTTCCTCATTCTGATGTTCTATTAAAATCTACTCCTCTGACACTCATTCTTTGATTTTATCTCCCTCAGTAATAAAAATGAAGTTATCTGTCATTCAGTCTTTACCTACCTCTGTTCCAGTGCCCTTAAAATACATCTCCATTCATTTCATTACCCTCCATAATGTCATCAACCTGTCTCTAATTTCTCCACACTTGTACTACCTCTTGTATTTCTTAAACATTTGGCACACAGGCAAATATGGCTCACAGTTCCATATATGTCTACATGGTTCCTCACTTCACCTGCCAAGTCTCATAACTGCTTGAACATCCGTTATTTGAAAAGGGAATGAAATGATAATTACAAGTTGGAGGCCTATAAAGTTGGTCCTTTATATTTGCTTTCGTTTCTTTCAGATGCCACATAAAAACTATTATTCATTCATGCCTTTGGTAGGATTTAACTGTGGCCAGCATCATTTTTCAAATCTATTTAATATACTGTTTTTAATATATAACTACATTGTATTGTGATTTAGCATCATCCTTAGTTTGTACTGTTTTTTATTTTTAAGTATGAATGGAGTCTCCTTACCAGTCTGCCAAAAAGCATTCTTTCAAGTAGACCTCCCCATTTACATCGGCATGAGGGACAAGAGTTCCATGCCCTGGGTCCCATACAAAGTTGCATTACCCAAAGCCCTTCCTTTCTGCTCTAGAAGAAAGCTTTTGACTTTGAAAAGACTGCAGAACAACTCCAGGAGAAAAGAAATAAGTTTTGCGCTGAGGTTGGGAAAAGGGTCACTGAGGGTATAAAATCACCAAGGTTTCACTTTCCTGCTACTAGACTGTTGCTATTTTTTGAAAGCCCTCTTGAACTGAATTTTGATGGCAAACTAGAAAAAATATAAAGGAAAGTGAATCTTTTTACAGCCTCCCCCACCCCCGCAAAAAGCTCTTTTGTTTATACTTTGTAAAATTTTTTGCATGTAAAAAAAACCCTTTGATTTTGAATAATTGGATTTAAGGTAACCTGGATATTGTAGTCTCTTCACTGAATGCATACTTAATGCATATAGCAGTTGTGAAAGGGTGATACTGATTATTATCAGGGTAATAATGAAGAATCATCAATAAAGAAGTTCCTCCCAACACAAAAAGTTTTTTCAGAACAATTTTAATCAGAATTACAGCAAGAGAGAGAAAAGTTAAACTAACCCCTGATGATCTAATAATTATCAACCACACTAGCTGCCATTTGAACATTTTAAACTACTATTACCTACTAGGACACATTTAACAATGGGTTTAGTTTGTCCTTAGTTGTAATTTCTGCTACTGTATCTTTTCTTCTAGCCTTCCCCTGTTTTTGATTGCAAACATGCTTTAATGTACTGGAAGTTTTCAAACATCAACTGAAAGCCATATTTAATGTAATGCAATATAAACTATTTCTCATTACAAACTAATACTTAAATCATAGCTGCAAACGTTTTTGGACCTTTTGAAAGGACAAAACCAGTAGAGAAGAAAAGGGTGGTCATACAGACAATACATATCCATGAACAATGTGTAAAGAGAAAACATTGGTATACTGGAGTTGTCCAGTAAGTTAAACAGGATTTCAACTGCCTTCATGTTTCACCCACAAAAATATCTGCCTCCTACATTTTCTAAGTTCTTGTAAAGTTCTGAATTACATGTGCTTGAACATGTGTTACTTTGTAGTTGCTGCCAAAAGACTGTATTTTTCTCCCAGCAACACTGGAATTTTCTGAAATATAATATGGACTATTGGGTATTTCTTGTTTTAAAAAGCTGGGAATCATTTTAACCTCTAATTTTAAATGAGGTTCTAATTTACTAAACATTATTTCTTCAATATCATAGGTATCTGCTATTCAGCACTGAATAGGTCCAATCAATTGTACAAAATACTTCTAGAGTGCTGCATGTTTTTCAAGAATGTAACGTTAATTTTTAAAGGCCTTTTAATTAAATATTACAACTTCTGTTTAAGAAATAACATGCAAATTTTCCATGCAAGTCCCCTGTTTTGTTTTTAATTCATGTTTAATTTTGCTAGAAATCCAAGCTCCTAGGTCTAAAAGAAGGTGAAAGATTTATGCGATCTTAAAAGAAATCAGACTAGCCTATTTATCTGATCATTTAAGTAAACATCATTTCAGTATGTATCAGTAGGAGGGAAAACTGGCTCATTGCTTCTTGCCAAATGAAAGTGGATTTTTGTTTATGAGATGTTCACTGATAAATCTAAAATGTCACAACTTGATTTGATGAGACCATTGAAGAATTCTTATGAGTAATTAATACATTGTCTCAGCAGCAGATTGGCCAATCAGCAAATCCCATGGAAATTTACAATATTTTTGTTTTAAAAAAACAAGATTTGTAATATCTGTGAACAAATAACGTAATTGGTGAAATATCAATAAAATCACTATAAAGGGGAATTCTTAATTAATGGCTGGCATTCAAAGAGAAGCAGACTAATTTTGAGGGGACAGACAAGTGGATAGAGAACAAATTGCAAATGTAATCTCAGCAGATGCTGTTTGCACGATTGCACTATCAGACCAAAAATACCCCATGCAATGCACTTGGGATGACCCCAAATCTGGTGTCCTCTAGATGGGCTGGGTTTCTGTTTCTAACAGCCCCCACCAGAATGGCTCCTCAAGCCATTGTTCTATAGCCTTAACAAATGCAAAGAGAGGTGTTCCCCATGCTGTTTCCTTACTCAATTTAGACACAGGCTGTTTCTGTTTCTTGTGTTGTCGTCTTCCCTTTCCTCTTCCTCATTTCTCAATTATCATATCATTCATACTTCTTCTCTCACATGCAGTAACAGCTCATCGGAGTAACGGCAATGACAGTAACTCTCTGAATAAAACATTCCACAATTACAATCCAGGAGAAGAAACTGAACCTCAGGTTGCTTTGGAGGCTCCATAATTAAGGTTAGACTAAATTTATCTAAACTTAGAAAAAGCAGCGAGACAAGCTAACAGACTGAAGCTCCTGTACTAGAGAGCAGCTGCATCTCCTCTCTGAAAAAAATTATCCCCAAGAGGTCAGATTCTCCATACCTGGGGTGTACTGGCTTTCTCTTAAGTGGCTGCAACTGTAGAGCTGAAGTAGCAAGTGACCTGCATGGTGGCCTTAATTAGAATGTATCAACATTCCCACACAGTTAGGGGTGCACAAGCAGAGTGGCTGACTGCCATACCCCCAGCTGGTCTGAGCTGACTGTCAATTCATCCTTTAGATCAGTGTTCCTCAATCTCAGCAACTTTAAGATGGGTGGACTTCAACTCCCAGAATTCCCCAGCCAGGGGGAATCCTGGCTAGGGAATTCTGGGAGTTGAAGTCCACCCATCTTAAAGTTGCTGAGATTGAGGAACCCTGCTTTAAATTACTGCTTCAAGGATAGTATATAATAAAATTCAAATATAATATGAATCCATGCCAATTCAATCAAAAGTGACTGAATAAATAAAGCACTTAAAACCAGCAAATGCTGAAATAACAGGTATCACAGTAAGGTCTCACAAGAATGTAACAATTAAAAGGTACAACGTGAAATTGCAAGAACCAAAAACCTCTGAGAGACCTGCCCAGTTTCAAAAAGATTACAAAAGAGGAGTCAGGCAATTCTCTTTGGAAGAAAGCATTCTTAAGCAAGTAGAATAAATGGGAACGCAGCACCCTGAAATTATGAAGGCTCCTATAGATCAAGAGCATTTTGAAACAGAGAAGGGCTGCTTACTGCCTAACCTTGGAGCACTCCAGGCAAACTAAGTAACAGAGTAATGAGCTTTTCCTATTATCGCAAGTAGGGATACAAGCACTAATCAACAGCAAAGTTATGTATGCAAATTATGTACGCAAAAAGGCACATGCTAAAGACACGTCCAAAAGCATTAATTAAACTCAGGTTTAGCATACAGGGACAGTTATAGGCTTAGGTCCAAAAAAGTCCAACTACACCCATTTAATGGGGCTCCAGTCTTCTCACAGCAACCAACTCACCTCCTACCCCATTTCAATGCTGCTCTTGGGGGGTTGTAAGACTCTTTAGACTAGAGTTGGATGTGATTCTGCAGTAGTAATATTTTACCTTGCACAAGTGGAAGCACCATTCTACCCATACAAGGCAACTCTAAATTCAAGTCAAAGTGAATTAATTTTATATTAATTTAAATTAGTACATTTAATTTTAATATCTGTTCTGATGGCTTGAAGCACTAGTTACAGAAAACACATAGCGGAATCCTTAGTTTTATATTACTCTTCAGTAGTTTTAAAGACATTAGTGGTTTTTCTTTGTAGGTAACTTCATTTTAATAAGCTTTTTATGAAGAAATGCTGATACTGGATACAACAGTGATAAGATATACTCTTCAATATGAGAAATGTATTGGGCATAGGCACATTTTCAAGTTGTTTTGAGTTTTAGATAATAAACACCAATCAGTCATAGAATGTTAATAATGAACATTATTTAATAATCATTGCCACAATGCACACAGACTAAAAGAACTAAAATATTCTAGGAATGATATAAAACTAGTATGAACATCCAGTAATTTTTTTTCTGATCTACAGATACTTTTGACCTTTATACTTAGGCTCAAGACTAGGATACAAGCCAGTACATGAACACTTCTATTTATAGTAATAACAATTCATTTTACATTGGCTACCAAGTCTGGGAGATCGATTAACAGGTGCACTAACAGATATATTAATGTTCTTAGTATGTACAGTAATACCTTGGTTCACAAACGCTTCTGTTCACGAACAGTTTGGTTCACGAACAGCACCGTTCGCAAAATTTTGCTTCCATTCGCGAACTCCGCATCGGGTGACGAACACGACTCGCAGCCATTTTCCCTGCTGTGACACGTGGCCGTGGCTTCCTGTAGGCGAGGGGGACTCTCCCTCCAAACAATAACCGCCTCCCCACCCGCCTTCCTGTCCTCCATGCCAGAAGTCGCCTCAAGCAAGATTAGTGTTCTCTCTCTTCATACTGTACTGTACTTTGTTTCATATTTTTGTGGTTTAAAAAAAATACATATGGTTCAGAACGGATTAATCTTATTTACATTGAACCTTATGGGAAAATTTGATTCAGTTGGCAACCAAAATCGGTTGGCAACCACATTCATAGGGGTCAGAACGGATTAACCTTATTTACATTGAACCTTATGGGGAAATTTGATTCGGTTCGCGACCAGAATCGTGGAACGAATTAAGTTTGTGAACCGAGGTACCACTGTAGCTTGCCTCAGCAGAAGGCATTGGTAGTCACAGTGAAGAGCTCGCTAGATAGGCACTGAATTCCAACATTAACAGAAAAAATATATAAGGGTAAGGCAAAAGGAAGCAAAGTTCTGCTCATAATTTTAAAACCTAAATCAAAATTCAAGAAATGTTCAAATATGGCTCAAAGTCACTACCTCTCAACAGCAGTCTCAAGTTTGCAATTGTATCATATGACAGTATCAGACGGGAAGAAACAAATCACAAAGACCTGACAATGACAGTAAAATACAGTGTACAATACAATTTAACAAAATAGAGAATGACCAAGAGGGAAAAATATTTAATGGATATTTAAAAAGAAAACTAATCCTTTTTAGAACATTTATGGCTACTAATAGCTATCATCAGATATTGCTTAAAAGATACCAGGCTTAAAACTTTGGAAAAGAATTCAAATGGCAAGGAAATGGGATTCCACATTAGCATTGCAGATTGCTCAATTTATTCCTCAACTTCATGCCACCTACATCACTATAGAAAACTTACACAGCTGGAAGGTTTACAACAGTTAAAGCTATATTTCTGTGCAGTCAAGAAAAATCAGCTGAATATATATTCCACCTGCCAATTACTGGAACTTTTTAATTTCCTTTTAATCCAACCAAAAAAAGCTTTTGTGCAAATTCATCTTTGTACAAATTTACTTTTCAATATAATACACACAAAATTCTCAAGAGCGACTTAAGTCACTAAGGGCCAAAAGATTGCAGATACAATTTTACGCTTTGCAAGCAGTAGAAGGAGGTAGCAATTGCATGCTAATTGCCTTTAACATTTTTAGAGCCAAGTAATCAACCTTCTGTTCTATGGATCCCGACTTTGCCCCCAAAAGACCCTGGATTTATAGAAGCAGTCCAGTAAAATTTTCTAACATCTATTCTCCAAGTACCTTGGAGAACATCTCTAACTTCCTACCTTGACTGGAACCTGGACTTGCCTCCATAAGAGTCTAGGTGAGGCTGAATCTGCTCAGATTCCAGAGTAAATGTATATTCACAGGATTTTTGGCTTATTTGACCCCTTGGATAACTTACATTCAACCTGGAATATTGGAATTGATCTAGACCTCACACAGCATAGCCTCTCAGCACATTATGTAATATTTTTAGGACCAAAGTGTGTTAATACAGAATTGAAACAGCATATCCTTGACCCTGGCCTTCATAATCTACAGAGCAGTATAACTCCTTACTGTGGAGGAGTCTCCCCCATTAGTCCATTTACTCCAGCTAACTACCTAATAAAAATCCAATGAGTATCATGTTGAAGGGCCTCTCCTTGACAAGACTGAAGTCACAGACAATAACATCTCAATATATAAGTGGGTATGTCAAATGAGAGATGTTAAGTTTGTTAGTCATGTTTTATATTTGTGTCCTTTCTAGGCAACTGCATGTGCAGATTTGATATCCTCTTCACTCTTATGGCTGATCTGATGAGGAGCAAATTTTGTGACTCTTGGCTGATATGGTTCCTAAAGTAGCCAGGAAGGCAGCCATGTTTTGCCCAATTTCTATTTCTATTGGGAGGTGAACAGTTTGGAAAATTTATTTTAATACACCTACTGCCATTATATTTATTCTTTCTATGCCATATAGGGCTATGTAATGTATGAAGGTGTATGTGCATGTATCTTGGTATTTTATTACTGGGTTATATATTTTATTTCATGTTCCCTTATTCCATTTCATTTTTATATCTTTTCCTCTATCTTTTTGCCTGCTCTTACTTTTGAATTTATATTGTTATTTGGTCTCTGATCATCAGTAAATAAGTCAGGAGTATTATGCTGGATTCTGAGTTTGCCAAAATAAGAATTCAGTTGTATGCTACCTTTTGGCATAAATCCGTATCACAAAATCAGTTTCTAAGTACATACAATAGCTGATATCAAGAACAAGATTTTTGCTTTTTCTCAGCTGATTTTTCATAAATGGCTATATTCAAATATACTATCCTGCCATTACTAAAGGAAATGACACAGTACTTGGAACAAGGTAGACAGTATGCAGTGGGGCTGAATCTAAATATGTATCCAATCCAATCCAGTCTTAGCAGGTTATGAATGGTCTTTCCCATAAACAGATTTATGGTTCTCTGGTATGTTTATTTTACCTTTTACCATAACATAAATAAATTGCCATAGCAGCTTTGTGGGGTAGGATAGTCTGAAGGAAAATGACTGGGCCAAGGAGTCTCCATGACTAAAGACAGATTTGACCCTGGCTCTCCCCAGTCATAGTCCAACACTTTAACCACAACACCCCACCAGATCCTTCTTAAAAGTATGGTGCCCAAAATTGAATACAGTACTTGAGGTGTTCTGTGTTATTATCACAAATAGAATGGAACTATTATTGCCTGAGATTTGGAAATTATACTTTTATTTATGCAAGCTAGAATTATGCAGCCTCTCCATAGCATTCATTCATTTTCAGGCTATGATTAATTGCATATATATTATTGCCAACAACTATTCTCCATCCTAAACTTACAGCATTTGACTCTTTTTCTTACATGAATAATATTTATTGAATCTCCTTCTATAGTTTTCAGGCTCTTTCTCTCATTTATGAAGATTATTTCTGAATTTTATATTTCTCTTGAAATATAAAGTGGATGGAAGATATAAGCTATTCCATCCACTTGGAGTCAAATGCAAATTTGATATTCATTGTTGTCATAACATATTAAATTATTCCCCTTGGAAGACTTTAAAACTGAAGGTAGCATATACTGTAAGTGTTTAGATATGTTTACCTTCATTCTGTAAATTAAATGAGTGAATTAAAATATTTAATAGCTTCATTCTTAAAAGTCTGATACATAATAACATCAAAATGAAAACATTTTCTTTTGAAAATAAAGGAATTACTAAGCCCTAGGAAGCTGACATCAGTATGAAAGGGATTATAAACCAAATATCTAAAAACACTTAGGATGAAATGTAGATAATTCCTACACAGAAGAAGCACATTCCATCAAAGAGCAAAAACTTAAAGACTTCCAGAAGCAAATAAATCTAAATGATGTAATAACTTTGTATGTCTATCAACAAGTTATTATTAAATACTAATTTCCTTGGATCTTGACTGATCCAAGAACTGAATATTTGGCTATGCTGTCTGAATGGTTTTCACATTAAAACCTGTTGGGTATGATAGCTTGCAGACACAGCAGATTTCCATCTGTCATCATTACGAAGCTGTGGCTGTCAATCCCAGCATTTCCCAAGAAGCCCTGGTGTTACCAATCTGTTTCGTCTACTGTACACATGCCACAGAGCAATATACCATAAAATTACTATCATTATAACAGTACTGGATTTAAACTTGTTATCCTGGATTTACAAAAAAGATGCTTACGTGCCCAAAATTATCACTGTCACGTGTGGTATACTTAAATCAAGAACCTCTTTAAGGTTTCAATTGCTTAAGTTATAATGTATTGTATTTCTAATAACAAATATATATATTTTAAAAACTGCTATTCTAACCAATAGCTATGGGGTGACCTAGACATTGATTTTAGAAATGAAGTAAGTACAAATGGATTAACAGCTTTTCAATGCATAAAATCTATATTTCGTTCATACCATGTCTGAAACACAAGACCACTTGCAACTAATAATGAAACTGCAAGTTAGGAAATTACATCATGTATTTGGCAAATACTACTAGATATAAATAACCTAGAAGCACAAACTATTCACAGAAAACAGATGCAAAAGGGAAATAATTTGTTTCTGAACATGTGATATTATACTAAATCAACAGAGCTATTACTCTGAAGACTGAGCCACTGGTAGCTTAAGAACAAACTAATTCAGAAATAGACTTTGAATGCAGTTCTGAACAAGAAATGACTGAAAATTATTCCTGTATTCCTGAGTTGTTAAGTTACTGTAGAGATTAATTTGATACTTTATGTAAGGCTATCAGTGTGCATGCATAAATAATGTGTTCCCATTCCCAACATTACATTCTTTAATGTGAGCAAAGGAATAGAAAATATGCTTGTTAATCTGTAGCACTTCACTTGATAAGATCTTTTTTATGGTCCCTAATAAAAAAGTACTTATTTCACAATTTAAAAAAATGTCACAAGGTCAACCAATAGTACAGTATATTTTAAAAAGTGAGATGTAACAAATATATCTCTACAGACGTTGATTTATTTACTAACAATAGTTTATACTTCAAATATCACTGAACTCAGGTGAAATAAAATAAAAGCAACTTGTATAATAAAACATCACAAAGATGCCACCCAAACCAAGTAAATTAACCCTCCCAAAAACATATTAGAAATGTATAAAACAGCAGCAGTCCTAATTAAGCTCAAAAGTTGTCCTGAATAAAATTGTTGTCTTAACACTGTGAAATGTCAGTTATGAGGAGGACCGGCAGATCTCAGTGGTACAGGGTCCAAAGCATATCACTGCCACAGGGAAGCACAGCCTTCTGGTCCATGACCCCCCTCACCAACTGAGAGGACAGTACCTTGAAGAGGGCTGGTCAAGATGACCTGACAGGACAGGCAAGCTAATTTGGGGGGGAGGGAGATTTTCCTTAATATAGCCCAGAACTGTGCATAAAGGGTTAATAACCAGTACTTTACATCGGGGCCAGAAACCTACCAGTGACCACAGAATAGAAGTTATGCTGCAATAGTGAACGTCAATAGTTTGGTTGATGAATTTTGTGCCAGCTACAGTTTCCAAGTTGTTTTCAAAAGCCCCACACAGAGTGTATTGACGTAATCAAGCAACATTATGATGAGAGCATGAGTCACTGTCATGGGGGTTTCTGATCAAGGTAGGTCATAACTGGCATACCAGTCTAAGCTATACAAAGGATCCCCTAGTTACAGCCCCCACCTGATGTTCTAACAGGAGGCATGGGTCCAGAGTTTAATCTGAGCTTGTTTCACTGCTTCCAGTTCACAGCCTCCAGTCACTGAATCAGAATATCCACAGCATCTCCAACCCAGATTGGAGTGGTAATGTACAGTTAATTTTCAACATACTGACGGAACCTCACTCCAAACTAGTGGATGACCTCTCTCAAAGTTTTCATATAGATATGAAATAGAAGAGGAAAAAGGAATGAGCTCAGTGGCACTGCACATTGGAGCAACCATTAGCTTAACCAATCTTCCCCTAAGATTGAGTAGAATCACTCATGCAGGAATAGAAGCAGTTCAAAGAGATACCACGATCAATGAGATTAAACACTGCCAGAAGAACTAATAGACTGAAAACAGATACAGTGCCCCCATGCAGGTACTGCCAAAGATCATCCACAGAGTAACCAATGGTGTTTCTGTTATATGTCCAGACCTAAATCCTGATTGGAAGGGATTCAGATAATCTACTTCTAAGATCCTTTATCACTGTTTCCAAATTACCTTTCCCAGAATCTTTCCCCCAGAGGGAAAGAAGTTGTCTAATGGATTGAGAAATGGTCTCTTTCAAGACTGGTATAATCTCAACTTCCTCAAAGAGGCATTTACCTCCCAAATCTAGGTGTACCACTGGCCATCTAAAGAATTTAGGTTAGTTATGGATGGTGGCGCTTATGCTACTTTCAATTCCTGAATATGACAAAAGACTGCTGTGATATCCTCGGATCACATACCCAGCACATGCTCATCTATGTGAGTCAGAGCTGAAATCACCTGGAACAAACCCATGGTCACCAAAGAGGTCATGAATTCCAATCCCCACCATGACCCAATCTCCAGGGCATAGAGATTGAAATCCCCCAGTAGTAAAAGCCTGGGGGATACCAATACAGGCCCCAGAATGAAGTCCAGGAGCTTTGGATTAGATTAAATTATATTACTATAAAACTTTAATTGGCACCAATCCTTTGTTTAGCTACACCTTGTGTCAAAATCCACATTTCCCTCTGCAACATGAAATTATTTTTTATTATATCTACAAAAATTTTCTTCACATTTCTTGTTTAACTTATTCCTCCTATGCTTTCCTTTGCATCATTACAGTGCACATTGTGAAACTCACACAACCAAATTCACTGATATAAGTATCTTTAAAAAAATAAAGTATTATGTTTTTACTTTGGATACAAATCATCTAGAGGACTTAACTGCTGCAGATGAGTGATCATATAAACAGGCTGCATTCAAAAAAACATTTGTCAAGTCTCATTCTGTTTTCAAATGATCAGAGAACAGCAGAAGCTCCCCTATGGACACTTTTGTGATATTCAGTCAGAGCATTCGCCCACATACCTGTCAACAACAGCTACTGACCTCATCTGCATCACATGGTTTTTCACTTCAGATACGTTATAGCTGGGAGCATTGGAATGAACCTGGTATAAATCAGTCATCAAGAGAATCATTAGGGACTTCCAGCAAGGATTTATGGCGAACTATACATCCCAGAAGAAGCAGGGAAGGCACTATGGTGAACACTGGCAGCCAGACAGCAAATTCTGCCCAGCAAAGTCTCTTGGAAAAAGGAGAGATTGTGAAATCACCCACTTGTACTCCGGATAGTTGCTCCTTGTGAGTAGACTTCAGGAACTGATGTTTTTGTGGGTTTTCTGAGTTGAGCAGCTGGGGAGTTGAGGGATTTCAATCAAGCTCACAGCCATTATGTTGTCTATATGAGCATAACGTTCACCAAGCCTCATTTCTTAATCACTTTTGGAAATTACTTCTTAACTGCTTTTCAACTATTAGGAACCTTTGGATTGACAAATTTTATAGCACCAGGTGAGCTTCCTTCAATCCTTAGCAAAAGTTCTAAATATAAGTTTAAGGAATTTAGAAACTTCTTTTTTGGGAATAAACAGCAAAAGGATGATTAGAATAATGATTTTGGAAAGTTACAAACAGACTAAGGGTCTAGATGGATTTGAAATAAGATTTTGAAATTAATTATAAGAATCCTTCCCATGGGAAAATGCTGTTGTTTTGAATTCTTAAAAAAAACATGATAGGATGGCATTTTGAAGGTTGGACACTAGAGGAAACCAGGAGGAACTAAAGATTACAATTAAAGGAGAAGAACATTTAAATTTGACTTATTAATACAGAATGGAGCAAAATACTTTGACACTGGATATACTTAAGGATATTTGTGAACAATGGACCCAGAAGTTAATTTTAAGAATGTTTGCTATTATAGATAATGTTCAAAAGATACTATGGAAGAGGAACAAGTTTTACTGAACAAGACTGAGACTGACTTGAAAGTGGATTTAAAAATGACAGGTTACAAGAATGATATGGAAAAAAATGCTACACTGGATATACAAATGAAATTGGCTGATGTCTTAATAATTAAATAATTATTAATAATTAAAAGTGATATACAAATAAGTACACCAAAAGAGTGACCTGGATAACTTTACAAACGTTTACAAAAGAGGCCTGTTAAAGTTTTGAAGGATTTTGTGAGGAGGGACAAAGAAAAAGTGAAAAGAAATCAAGTTCTAGAACATTATTTGAAGGGATTAAAGATCAAGATTGGCAAAAGGAAGGAATATAAAGTAGGTTTATTTGATCAAGGTTAAAATAGATACGTTGCTATCTCTGGTAACCCTTAATGGACTTTTGCTGATTAGGACTGAATGAGGAGGTTTAACAATTTTTTTATAGATAAGAGATGAGATGTGGGAAGAAGAGATCATTTGTTGTATTTTAAGAGAAGGTGATAAGTTACTAAAATTGTTTATACTTGTCGTGATGAAGGGGAAGTCATTTCTTTATATAGTTCTTTTTTTTTCTTTACTATATTCTTATTTTTTCTTACTTTTCTATTTTTGTGACATTCTTTTTCTTCTTTTCTGAACATTCTATTTTTTTCTTTTTATTTCTTTATTTTGGGGGGATTTGTTTTTATCTTTTTAACCATAATGTTTAATAAAATTATTATTTAAAAAATCAAGAGAATCATTAGGCTAATAAAGTGGTAAGGACAAAATCTTTTTTGTATTAGGCATATGTAAGAGAACAGGCAGATGGATTAATTCCCTCTACACGTACTCTTACATACATATCATGCCAAACACATGCATGCATATGTATACATGCTTAACTACTATCCAATAAATACAGGACATATCCTGGGTGCAGGGCATCAAACAGGAGGTCACAATGCTTTCTCCCAAACACTGTAACTTTTTTTTGGCCCCTTTCCTCGTTCACTTGAGTCCTCCTTCCCACTTATATGGATTTAAATTTTAAAATGTAAATTTTACTATTTTATTGCCTGTTTTCTGAACACCATTCATAACCTTCAGAATGAGACTGCCTGGAGGCAATTCACTAAGTCTGTGAAAAGGAACTAGCTTCTGAGGAAGAAATTAAAAGACAGTGTCTAAGTAAAAAGTTCATACTAGCAAAGCATCAGATAAAAAGCTGGAAGGTAAGGAAATGAAGAGCAGGGATTAGTAAGCAGGTAAACAGGCAGCCAATATGGATGAATTTTACTATATGGATACAGTATTTGATTATGATACGGCCTGGTTTATTTTGCAGTTCATGAACTAATACATAAATGGAAACTTTGAAATTTTGCAGTTTCCCAAATTTTGATTCAGTTTTCCAATTAAAAACAGGTACAATGTCTGTTAAGGAAAATTGCAAAAAATTCATTTTTAAAAAGTGAAGACACATATTTAAGTGGTTGCAAAATATATACATTACAAGAAACTGCACACAGAAACAAATACAATTTTCACATACTTCTATACAGTATTATCTTACTGAATAGTAGAAACAGTATTCAGCAAAAGGGCAATAATAATGTAAAACATTTATAGATTCTGTGTATTGTCGAAGGCTTTCACGGCCGGCATACGATGGCTGGTGTGGGTCTTCCGGGCTGTGTGGCCGTGTTCTGGAAGTTTTGTTTCCTAATGTTTCGCCAGCACCTGTGACCGGCAGCTGAACATGCTCTCAAGCACACTGGACACAAAATCCTATTTGAAAACACAGAGATACTGGAGAACACCAACAGCCACTATACCAGGCTATACCAGGAAGCCATTGAGATTCACAAACACCAGCACAGTTTCAATAAAAAAAAGGAGAGTCTAAAAATCAACAAAACCTGGCTACCAATCCTGAAAAATACAGCCTGCAAAAGGTCAACGAACTCAGCTCAACCACCAGGACATGTGAATAATTCACACAATGAACATGCTAATCACCCTCAGCAGCCCCTCGTTAACAATTCAATAGAAGAAAAAACCCTGCCTAATCCCCAGGAAGAGACACACATATTCTGACACCAAAACAAGCAGCCACTCAGTAACCCAACCCCCCCCCCACACCCCCAATTCCCCCTTTCCTCCCCCCAGATCTCTATAAATACCCACAAAAGGGTCACATCACCCTGGGCACAGAGAGAACTGCTCCTGTCTGTGCTCCTGCACTCTGAAGATGCCAGTCACAGGTGCTGGCGAAACGTTAGGAAACAAAACTTCCAGAACACGGCCACACAGCCCGGAAGACCCACACCAGCCATTTATAGATTCTATTTCAAAAAGAATGAAAACTACTACAAATGCATATAAATTCTGTACATTTATAAAGCACAGGTAGGAAAATAGGCCTAAACTAACTAATACTGAAAGAATTTGAACTTCAAAGGGAGCAAAACAGATTGCTCTATCTTTCACAAGTATGTGGGCTAGATTTTTTTGATGTGCAAAAGCCATACATCATATTGCACTACAAACTGAGATCATAGCCAAACCTTATTTTCATTCAGTTTCTATTCTATTCACCCTCATAAAGTTCTTCCCTCTTTAAGAAAATAAGAATGGAACAGATTCTAAAAAAGGAAAAACATAGTGGAGCCTGAAAACTTCATCAGGGGAGTCTTAAAATGTAAATGATATGAAACACAATTTCAGAAATAATAGATACGTCTCCTATATCAGTCTCTTGGCAATTACTATATTCATTATTTAGCTTGTCTAATTACTTTAATTTACCTGAAAATAATACATAAAACAAATGTTTGATATGGCAAGTAATACAGATTATGAGCAAGACAGAGATTAAAGCAAAGGACTGCCATGAGCATGACAAAATATTTAAGTGAAGGCATTCTGCTAACAACATCTAATTGTTTCCTCCCATTTTGTATCTATATGAATGGAAGGATGTTTTACTAAATATATGTAATCATAATTTATTTCTCCTTTGTTCTTCTTCTTTTAGAAATGATGTTCTGAGTAGCTGCAGCAGCCTTCACAATCTATGGCTCAGAGGAGTTTTAATCCACCAGTTTGCAAAATTTGCAAAAAAAAATAAACAACTTAGCTTGCTACACAGTGTTCATTTGGCATCCCAGTGCAAGAGGCCTAATGTAAAACAATCTAGCATAACTGGTTCTCAGATTATCAAGAAGGGATAACAGAAATGTCACAGACTGTATTATTTCACAGAGGGAAGTTTATCAAAGCAGTTAGGAATTTACCATTGACTTTTGTGCTGATAAGACTACAGTCTTATCGCAGCTGAACAGGATTATCAATTATGTACCAGAAATACACTAGAATCCTAATCTGGACACAATATATTACAAACTGGGCATCTTTAACTATGCTTTTACATCTGAATTATAGGCCCCACATTTCCAACAATATGGAACAGCCTTTATTCGTAGGCTATGACACAGCTGACAGTGGAAGCAAACATGCTAATTTTATGGTTATATGAAATATTAAAACAATTGCATGAGATATAAAAACTTGTAACGCTGAAGGGCTCAATATGTGCTTTTCTGTGTAATTTTTTTTTAAAAAATACCCAGAATATTAATAAATATTTATAAGCATATTTTAATACTGACTAGTAACAGAAGACAGACCAAAGTAAGATGCAGTCAAAGCACAGGTCACAAACAAGGCACGTGCCAAAGAAATGCAACTTTATCTTGTTTATAGAGTTCGCTGTGCGCGACTTGGCTTGGGAACACACGTAGAAGGCCAATTTATGTCCAGATGATGTATCATACTCCCAAAAAAGGTGGAGCAGCTCCTCAGAGCATATGAAATTACTGACATGGCTGGACTTCAGCAGACTCGGTATTCTTTCAGTCATAGATTTTCAGCATCCTTTCCTGGAATACTACTTGGTTCTCAAAACTATCAAATAAGCCAAAGTTGCCTACAAAATCCCTATTTTAACTGCAATTAATATACAGTTTTTATGACAACTGTTATTTATTTTTATCTTTTCTCCAGATTCTCTGTAATGTTAAGAGCTCTGCTACCAATGGTGGGTGGTGTATATTCAGCAATAGTTGGATTCATCTTTCCTTAACAACCTGTTGACTAGATATCATTAATTCTAATATTGAAGAATTAAAAAGAAAACAAATTATACTGTAGAAATGGCTTAACCAAAAATTAAAATGGTGGTTAAATTTTAAAACTGTAATAGAACATTATTTCAAATTCTCTTTGTGCCATAATTTGAAAGAGGTTTTCACTACAGTTGCTTAATCTTACTTAAAGCTATCTTATTTTAAGGAAACATTGTTTATCACAAACTTTCTATACTAACTAGATTATATTTTAAAATAAAAAGATTATTTCAACTTCAAAACTTCAGAACTACTGCTTATTGTATTCTTTGTCATAATCAATGGTAGCATGAACCTGGTTCAACTTAAACTGGAGGTAAGCCAATTGGTCCTAAACAGTATTCTGGACTTCATCTCCCATCAGCCTCAGCTAACACATAGCAAAACATTATGAAAAGTATAGTCCTGGATATCTGGACATCATATTGCTTACTTAATGACCATTCATTCAATGACCATTCAACACCCTGAAAAAATGGACTTACAAGTCCTCACACTTACGACCGTTGCAACATCCCAGAGTCACATTCTCCTGCCCTGTGCTTCAACTACTGTGCCCTGAGCAAACTGCCTCTGCTTCAACTACCCCAACCCACCTATCTCCCTCCCACCTCTGTCCTTTTGGCTGCCCTGCACAGCATGGCCAAGATGAAGAGACCAATGTATTCCATCACTGCCACCACTGTTGCTCCCAGCTGGCCTTTGTTGTGTTCTTCCTCAGTGCAGTGGCACCGTTGGTGCTGGGCTCACTGCTGCCACTGCCTCCCCTGCTGCCAGGCTCCCTCCAAAGTGGCAGGAAAGGGAAGGAAAGAAAGCTTTGCCCCTTGCCTCTGTAGGCCCACTGCAGGCCCCGCTTCAGCAGTCGAAGCCCACTGCCAGCCAGGAGTCATGCATGCATGCTTGCCACTGCCACCATCTCCCTGGCCACCAGGCTCCTGACGGGCCTGCAGCAGAGAGGGTTGTGCTTAATGAAATAATGTGTTTCTTCCTTGTTCCAAACTTCTTAATAAACAAAATGTTGTATTCATCCCTGACTTCCTTCTTTAGCAACACAAATCCTCCCACATCTGACTGGGCACATGTAGATGGAAAAGGCAGAGATAGAGGAGGGATGGGGGAAGGGGAGGGAGCACAGCAGCCCCATCACAAGCCAGGCTGGAGCGTCTGGAGAGGTGAGGGGCTCAACCAACCTACCTACCTACCTACCTTCCTTCCTTCCTCCCTCCCTCCCTCCCTCCCTCCCTCCCTCCCTCCTTCAGGACTGAGAAAACAGCACCACAGCCAAGTCCATGCCCCCCGCTCCAGCACACTTGCAGCTTTCCTGCCTGGGAAGGAACAGCTGTACAAAGCACACACACCCCCATCCCAAGACAGTGCAGAGCGCAGTGGGCAAGGCACATGGCAAGGACCAGGTCTCTGGAGCTCCAAGATGCCCCAGGGCTGCATCAAGTAAGGGATTGCCAGCCAGGCTGTGGCTGCTCCAGCTGGTTGATCTGCATCCCGCACCCGCCTTGCTTTCACTCACCTCCTGGGAGGCACCACTCCCCAGCTGCTTTGCATGACCATGGCCAACAGCTGGGAAGAGGCAATGAGCCGTGTCCGGTGTGCAGATTGGGCATCCGGTGTGCACGTGGGGATGTGGGGATGTGCAGTGGGCTAAGGCTGCTGAAGTGGAAAAGGCCCACCAGAAGCCTGGCAACTGAGGAGGTGGCGGCAATGGCGAGCCCAGTGCCACAGAGCCCCTGCGCTGAGGAAGAAGAACATGGAACTTCCAGTCCCAATTAGGGTCATTAAGTAAGGACTACCTGTATTTCAGCCTTATATTGTATCAACACAAAATTCATGCTGTCAGGTAGAGATAATCAAAAGTTTTCTGCGCAAAAAGTGGGAAATAAAGTACCAAAATGCTAGGTAACATTTACAATTTTTGAGGCATTATTTATAAAAGGCATCTGAAACAAAATGTTCTGATGGATTCTTTCCCACTCATTTCTCAATGTCCCATTCTGTTTGGCAACCATTACTAAATTTGCTATTGGAAAAATGTTACAAACTAAATGTTACAAACTACCACCAGAGATAAACACATAAAGCAGTTTAAATAAGCAATGGGCAAATTTTTCAGTCATAGACTATATCCTTGCCAAGGTGTTCTCTCAAGAGACACATGCCAGCAATTGTTGGAGCCAAATAAACCAAATCTCTTCACAACCCTTTCTTTCTCATCACAACTTACTGATATTTCAAATCGTTATGCACATGCTCTTTCAGCTACATACATACTGCACATATTAATATCCATATCACACATATGATGCTTTCTTGCATCCCTATATGTATCGTATCCACCTCATACATTTAGTGCTCCCTCTGCCCACCCACCCCCATGTTATGTACAAAACATAAATTCCCCAGAGTTGTTGGGAAGTCAGCAGCCTTAGAAATTAAAATAATAAATTAATACACAATATCCCTGTACACTTTCAAAGCCACCTATTTAAATACCTTATCCACTTTCCCATAACTGCCTCCAGTTTCTGTGAGTGTTATGCTATGCTTTGATCACCATAAATCTTTATAAATAACACTCTGATTATGGCACTGCTCATATTTCATGATAGAAAAAGCTCAATATACTTCACAGTATTCCAAAATAGTTCTCTTTCTGTCTCTAAGGAGTTTTTATAGACTGAACCAGGAATGTGCAAAACATTCAGTGCATAAAAATCACTCTATGTGTGAAACAGCTGGTTTCAGGTGTCCATGCCCAAGCTCTGGGCATTTGGATATTTTGGTCTGTAAGAGATGGAGCTGGCTTGTTCCAGATATAGGCCTAAGTATAGTGCTTTTAGGCAGAAGTAAGAGCTCTTGAGGGTAAGAGCAAGTAAAAGCCAAGGACATCAGGGATGACTGTGGGGAGACAGAGGAGAGAGGGAAGGAAGGGAAGGTGCCAGAAAGAACAGGGCAGGCAAGCCTGTGGGATATGTCACACCATGCATCTGTTCCTTATGGCTGAGACATCACTGTGAGCAGCAGACACACAGGGTGGCATGTCAGCAGTGGAACTGAGGGGAGAGAGAGAAGGGAAGGTATTAGAAAGATGGGGGGGGAATCACACTGGGAGGAAGGAAGGAAGGAAGGAAGGAAGGAAGGAAGGAAGGAAGGAAGGAAGGAAGGAAGGAAGGAAGGAAGGAAGGAAGGAAGGAAAACAAAACAAAACAAAACAAAACAAAACAAAACAAAACAAAACACTGGGGCCAAGTGGATGAAGAGAATTTACCATGCTGATACATGAATAGCAGTGGCAGATGAGAAAAAAGAGAGAAAATGCTAGGAAGATTTGGGGAGCGTGAGGAACAAACTCTCTGGAAGCTCTCTGGGATCCCTCTAAGGTTTTGTTTCATCTGAAACCTGAAATAGCCAAAACATTATGTGGTTTTTTTTCAGCGTTTGAAAAAAAATGTATTTTCCATTTCAGCTATACCCATGCTATAAATTTGGAAGCTTCAATTACTGTGACTTGTCAGAAAATTCTTTTCTGCTCATATTTTGCAATTAATTGTATCTACTTAAAGATAAAGGGAGTATTTTAAAGAAAAACCGCATAATAAAATATTTATTTATCTAATACCTCACAATATTTAGACCCTGACCAAATAAAACAATTTATTTTTAAATGAAAATATCCACTATCACTGAAGCACCAGCTAGAGTACAGCTTTGGCAAGCTCTGAAGGAAGATGTTTTGGGGAAAGAGAATCAGATAAGTGAAATAATAAACTCATTAAGGAATATCATAAAAATGTTCACTCAATACCGTCTATAATTATGAGCAAGTTTGGATATACATGATTACAAGTTGAGGAGCTGCACAATTAAGCAATTCATTATATGAAATTAGTAGCATGTGTGCAATCTTATTTATATTGTATTATACAGTATTGTATTATATTATATTTATCTGTATTTCATTTAAATTATAAAAGTAGTGTTAAAATCAGCTCACAGGTATTAATACATTCCAACAAATTAATTGGAAATTTATATTATTGTATGATATTAATAAATAATTCATCTGGTTATTTGTTTTGAATCATCCAGTTTCAAAACAACTATTCTACATAAGAACATTTTGTTCAGTCATATAAATATGTCTGACATGCAAGTGAAGTGTGATGCTTAAAGCATCGCACTAGGATTGAATAAACCTTCAATCAACACTAAATTGTCACTCTCTATTAATGGCAAGAAGTCAGCGACTTATAACTCAATAGCAGCAGCCATGTAGGGTATTCCCCAATTCAGATATCTACAGTCCCACCTAATTTATGATAGGGAAATGATCTGATATGTATTTATTAAGATGGGCATATCAGTCTTTGAATAAGCATACTGTACAACTTAAAAGTCTGCAGCATTACAGACTGCTGCATATGGAAAAGAATAGCCTATGCAGTCAGATGCTTTTTGATCTAGCAAGTGATATGCATGAAAAAGTCCACCTACACAAACAGAAATTTTATTTAGACCAAAACAAAACATTTTCTACAGTTTCTCCTCTATTACATACATATTTATCAAGTTAATTGAACTATGTTCAAATGTTAATTTTCAAAGAAAATGTTTTCATTCAAGACAAGTCAACTGAAACGTAAACAGTGATTTTGAAAGCTAGCGGTGGAGAATAAAAAAACAGAACACATTTTTAAAAACTATTGTCACTGTTCATTTTAAAAATGCTAGTAATTCTTTTATTTTCCATAGTTTACAATATCACAAAATCAAGAGACCACTACACATTAAACCTACTGCAGAAAACAGAAGTGTTTATCATTATTGCCTGGACAAATTAATGTAAAAATGTTTAAATGCATATACATTTTTGAGCACCTACATTTATGAATATGTGCTACTGTTTGGCATTTCCCTTAGTGATATAAAGAACAGCTGGATTATCTATGATATGATTCTGAATACTTACAACAGCCTGAATATGAATGCAATCAGTGCAGTAAATCAGGTTTATACTTTTTTAAAACTATGTATTTTCAGAAATTTATTTATACCACTGAATTAGTGCACCTCCTTTTGTAAGTATAGCTATCACAATGTATTCAACACATTCATTTTACATGACATAAATGCAAAATTATTTTCAATGGAACATTAATTTAGCATTTAGATTGAAGCCTGTCATCTTAAATCCAGCTACACAACATTTATACCATACCCAATAATTACATCGCACATTAGCAGTCTTACTGGAAAGTAAGTCTTCTTGAAATCAAAACTTTATTGAAAGTAATGGTATCCTTAATTGGGCTATAACATAAAGTGTAAAATTTCCCAGAAGAGGAGGTTTCCAACTACTGTATAAGGAACTTTTTTAACACTGCTATAGAGCAAAACGCCATTGAGTTCAAAAAGTCTTCAACACAAGGAATGAAATCAAACTAGAATCAAGATTCTAATTATTCCCAAACCCTTTTACGATTTACAATTAGATTTAAGTAAGTTAGATTCTGATTTATATTTATTATATTTATTAAATTTGCAATTTATAATTTCTCAGATAAGCAACTACCTCCTGATGGAAAAAGGAAGGCAATAAGCCCTTTTTTTATCTTTTTATTTTTTTTCAGAATGATTAAAATACTGTTATTTTCAAAAGTTAATAATCTCTATAAAAAAGGAGGACAAGTAAGGTATGTATATTGCACTGTTTATTTTTCCATCTATAGTTCAAGTAATTTAATTATTCTGCTATAGCTTTCCAATTCCAGTAGTATCAAATGACCTTCCTTTAAGGTAATTACTATTTCAATGCATTTTATATATGCAATCCTTCTAAATTTTAAATTCTTTCTCATTAATGCTTAAAAGTTACAGGTAACATTTTAAAATAATCTCTGCAAAATGTATATTTTTTTAAATGCTATCTAAATAAGCAGGTCTATACAACTCTCCAGTTTAATAATTCATTAGTACTTAACCATACAAAAGCTAATTATCCATTTCATGTTTCAAATACAGCACAATCAGCATCAAGAATGTCTGGTTTCTGGAATTTATTTTTGTCTCTGCGCATTACTTAATAATTATGTTCCTTCTGAGAGATATGATTCAATTCAGCTGACTTTTATATAAGCAACATACATATACTCCATTAGATACAGCACTTGCAAAAAGGCTTTTTCATTATTGTTTGATTTATAAGCTTACTGAACTCTTGCTGACACTTTTTGGTGAATTAAAAACAGATACCAGGTATAAACACATTTTGTTCTATCAACAGTTACTAATTCTACAAGTGTCTACTCAAACTCACCCACTGAGTTTAATGAAGTTTATCCCCAGTGAAATATTTTAGATCGCAGACCAGAAAGATTATACTGACTCTAGTGTATTTCTGTAGCAAGCATTTCTCTCCCAAAGGAACTACCAAGATAAAAAAGGGAGGATGTTTTAAGATAATAAGCTGCCAATTTCTACAAACATTTTCATACACCAGAGATATATATTTAGCAGCTTTGCCTTTTAAAAAGCTGTTTAAGAATAAACTAAAATATACCTTTATGTGACCTTTCATGATATTTTCATACCCTTTCCCAGCCACTTCTCTAATAAGGGTTACTTTGGACCTGATAGCAGCTATAGCTAAGTAAAATTTAAAATAGAAATCCAAAACCTACAACACTATCTAGGTGTCTAAATACCACAACTATCTACTCACCCCCTGTGACCTGCCATGATAACGATATGCTGTCAACAAAGAAAAAGTGCTAATGTTCTCCGTTGCTGCTACTTGACCTGAGAAAAGCCAGAGCTTGTTAATGGTTTCAGCGTCAAAAATAGATACTCCACTCGAAAGCAGCTGCATACATTTCCATAGTTATTTATCTTAGCTATAGTCAGCACTCTGGAATCTTTTAAGGACTTGACATAAAGGAATCTAGTAACGCTGTTACCTCTCTAAAAGATAACCGTTTCTCCTGAAAGCCCTGGAAAAAAACAGTAATATCAATACTAAAATAGTTTTTCAACATGAATTGCTAGGATAACAAAAACACTCAAAAAACTGACCGAAACAAAGCTAATATTGTTGTTCTGCAACATGAATCTGTAGGTTCAAAATTAAGGATTCCATGCCGGTAAGGAGCACTCCGCCTTGAAGCTTTCAGCAACCTTAGCATGGCTGCTCCAATGATAGACACTCTGCTAGTGAAGCGTGTTTTATCTCTGAGGCTAATCTCCATTTGTATGGCCGCCCAGTCACTTGCTGAGATGGGTGGCCATGCAAATTGGATGAATGAATGAATGAATAAATAAATAAATAAATAAATAAATAAATAAATAATCTGATACTTTTACCCTACAAATACAAAAGTTTCTCTTTTGATAAGTTATTAACTTATATATTTGCTGAAGTGACAATACTTAACATGCAGTTGCACTGCATAGCTGCGTTTTGTCCGTCACCAGATAAACTGATAATCCATTGCATTGCATTTATATTGTACTGTATAAAAAGTTAAGTGCATAGATTTGCAATTAGCAGAATTCTGATTTTCACTTTCATTTTCAGCTAAACAGGAAGCAATTAATAAGAAGGACATTAAGAAAAATGTATGCTTTTATTTCCCCTTCATGGATCACTGCCTTGTCATGGCGAAGGGGCTTGCGTAACTCAGTGAAGCCATGAGCTATACCGTGCAGGGCCACCCAAGACGGACAGGTCATGACAGAGAGTTCTGACAAAATGTGGTCCACTGGAGAAGGAAATGGCAACCCACTCCAGTATCCTTGCCAAGAAAACCCCATGGACAATGTTAAAAGGCTAAAAGATATGACGCTGGAAGATGAGCCCCTCAGGTCGGAAGGTGTCCAATATGCTACTGGGGAAGAGCGGAGGGCAATTCCAAGTAGCTCCAGAAAGAGTGAAGCGGCTGGGCCAAAGCCGAAAGGACGTTCAGCTGTGGATGTATCTGGAAGCGAAAAGAAGGTCCGATGCTGTAAAGAACAATATTGTATAGGTACCTGGAATGTAAGATCTATGAACCAAGGCAAGCTGGATGTGGTCAAACATGAGATGACAAGATTGAACATCGACATCTTGGGAATCAGTGAACTGAAATGGACGGGAATGGGTGAATTTAATTCGGGTGACCATTATATCTACTACTGTGGCCAAGAAACCCTTAGAAGAAATGGAGTTGCACTCATAGTCAATAAGAGAGTGGGAAAGGCAGTAATGGGGTACAACCTCAAAAACGACAGAATGATCTCAGTGCGTATCCAAGGCAAACCATTCAATATCACAGTCATCCAAGTCTATGCCCCAACCACTGATGCCGAAGAAGCTGAAGTTGACCGCTTCTATGAAGACCTACAACACCTTCTAGAACTAGCACCAAAAAAAGATGTCCTTTTCATCATAGGGGATTGGAATGCTAAAGTAGGAAGTCAAGGAGTAATCAGAATAACAGGCAAGTTTGGCCTTGGAGTACAAAATGAAGCAGGGCAAAGGCTAATAGAGTTCTGTCAAGAGAACAAGCTAGTCATAGCAAACACTCTTTTCCAACAACACAAGAGACGACTCTACACATGGACATCACCAGATGGTCAATACTGAAACCAGATTGATTATATACTTTGCAGCCAAAGATGGAGAAGCTCTATACAGACAGCAAAAACAAGACCAGGAGCTGACTGTGGCTCAGATCATGAGCTTCTTACTGCAAAATTTAGGCTTAAATTGAAGAATGTAGGGAAAACCACTAGACCACTCAGGTATGACTTAGATCATATTCCTTGTGAGTACACAGTGAAGGTGATGAATAGATTTAGAGGATTAGATTTGGTAGACAGAGTACCTGAAGAACTATGGATGGAGGTCCGTAACATTGTACAGGAGGCAGCAACTAAAACCATCCCAAAGAAAAAGAAATGCAAGAAAGCAAAATGGCTGTCTGATGAGGCTTTACAAATAGCTGTGGAAAGAAGGAATGCGAAAAGCAAGGGTGAAAGGGAAAGATATAAGCAACTGAATGCAGATTTCCAGAAAATAGCAAGGAGAGATAAGAAGGCCTTCTTAAATGAACAATGCAAAGAAATTGAGGAAAACAATAGAATGGGGAAGACTAGAGATCTCTACAAGAAAATTGGAGATATGAAAGGAACGTTTAGTGCAAAGATGGGCATGATAAAGGACAAAAAAGGCAGGGACCTAACAGAAGCAGAAGAGATTAAGAAGAGGTGGCAAGAATACACAGAAGAACTATACAAGAAAGATCTTAATGTCCCTGATGTCCACGCTGGTGTGATCACTGACCTTGAGCCAGACATCCTAGAGAGTGAAGTCAAGTGGGCCTTAGGAAGCATTGCTAACAACAAAGCTAGTGGAGATGACAGTATTCCAGCTGAGTTATTTAAAATACTAAAAGATGATGGTGTTAAAGTGCTGCACTCAATATGCCAGCAAGTTTGGAAAATGCAACAGTGGCCACGGGATTGGAAAAGGTCAGTTTATGTTCCAATTCCAAAGAAGGGCAACGCCAAAGAATGCTCAAACTATCGCACAATTGCACTCATTTCACATGCTAGCAAGGTTATGCTCAAAATCCTACAAGCTAGGCTTCAGCAATACATGAACCGAGAACTACCGGATGTACAAGCTGGGTTTCGAAGAGGCAGAGGAACTAGAGATCAAATCGCCAACATTCGCTGGATCATGGAGAAAGCACGAGAGTTCCAGAAAAATATCTACTTCTGCTTCATTGACTATGTAAAAGCCTTTGATTGTGTGGATCACAACAAACTGTGGCAAATTCTTAAAGAGATGGGAGTACCAGACCACCTTACCTGTCTCCTGAGAAATCTGTATGCGGGCCAAGAAGCAACAGTTAGAACCGGTCATGGAACAACCGATTGGTTCAAAATAGGGAAAGGTGTACGACAAGGCTGTATACTGTCACCCTGCTTATTTAACCTATATGCAGAGTACATCATGAGAAATGCCAGGCTGGAAGAATCACAAGCCGGAATTAAGGTTGCAGGGAGAATCATCAACAACCTCAGATATGCGGACGATACCACCCTAATGGCAGAAAGTGAAGAAGAACTAAAGAGCCTCTTGATGAGGGTGAAAGAGGAGAGTGCAAAAGCTGGCTTGAAACTCAACATTAAAAAAACTAAGATCATGGCATCTGGACCCATCAATTCCTGGCAAATAGAAGGGGTAGAAATGGAAGCAGTAACAGACTTCATTTATTTGGTCTCCAAGATCACCGCAGACGGAGACTGCAGCCATGAAATTAAACAACGCTTGCTCCTTGGGAGGAAAGCTATGGCAAGCCTAGATAGCATATTAAAAAGCAGAGACGTCACCTTGCCGACAAAGATCCGCATAGTCAAAGCTATGGTTTTTCCAGTAGTAATGTATGGCTGTGAGAGCTGGACCATAAAAAAGGCCGAGCGCCGAAGAATTGATGCCTTTGAACTGTGGTGCTGGAGAAGACTCTTGAGAGTCCCCTGGACTGCTAGGAGGTCAAACCAGTCAATCTTAAAGGAAATCAACCCTGATTGCTCATTGGAAGGATCGATAATGAAGCTCAAGCTCAGATATTTTGGTCACCTAATGCGAAGAGAGATCTCTTTGGAGAAGACCCTGATGCTGGGAAAGATTGAAGGCAAAAGGAGAAGAGGACGGCAGAGGATGAGATGGTTAGATAGCATCACTGAAGCAATGAGCATGAAACTGAGCAAACTCAGGGAGGCAGTGAAGGACAGGAAGGCCTGGCGCAATATGGTTCATGGTGTCACGAAGAGTCGGACACGACTTAACGACTAAACAACAACGCTTTTATTTCAAAATCACTTTTTCTTTTTTTCACAGAATATGCAGATGCCTATGTATATCCAGCCTGTATATTTTGAAAAAGAATAATTAGATTTCTCAACATTAAAATTAGATCACTGAAGTCACTAAACTGAAGCAGGTTCTAAGTACATAAAATGCAATTTTACAAAAATTATACTTTATATGTTACCATTTTAAAGGAAAGGAAGGCTTCTTTATGGTTAATGTATTTTAGCAAGTCCATCAAACTGATTGGGGATGCGCTAATACATTCAGCATCTATGTAACATAAATATAATTGTAAAGATTGGTTTTCAGAGAATGGCATAGAAATAAATAAATAAATAACAATTATAATAAATACTTTCATGAGCATGATTGAATGTAAACTTAGAACCTTTACCGTTTTCAAAGTCTTATCCTAAGTAGAAACAAAATACAACATTTAAAATCAGAATGCAAAAGTGTATGTCTATGTGTATATTTATGTCATGTTATTGTAACTATTTGATTTTTTAAAAATATGCTGCATTTCAAAACAAAGATTTTTCTGGGGAAGTTTGCAATTTAAAACTACAATCCAAAGTAACAAATAAAAAACAGCATTGTTTATGTTTCTAAAATAAACTTGAATAATACTAATAGCTAGGAGGCAACAAAAATCTGCCAAAGCCAGTCCTAATTTACTCTTTGTATTACACTATCCAGATCACTACCACTGTTGATGTATGGTGTAATACAACTAGATACGTTGTAGTAAATTAAAGCAGCCATCTTTTTCCCAGAAGCCTTCTCATAATGATGTTCATATCTTCACTTTCAAAGGACATTATAAAGGAGAAATAGTGTCCACTAGGAGGCACCCAGCTGCCACTATTGGCATCAGTAACAGAAACCCGTTTAGGAGAAAAGGTTCAAAAAATACTGTAGATTATGCATTCAATGGGGTGAGGGTAAGAAACCTTCTGATAACTGATTCTCAACTGCCATTCAAATATCGGTGGCACTCAAAAGCAGCTTCTGCCAGCTTTATATCATACTAAGATGTGGTTCTTATTTTTTATTTTCCTGGAAGGAAAATGTACCTTTTCAGTGACAGACTGTACAAATATTTACTATGTTTCTTTTCTCTCTTTTTTCTTTTTATATTGTTTTATTGTATTATTATAAAACACAAGTAGTGCATTATATTATTTGGGTACAGTAGTATTCATACAATGTTGACTGGAGATAATTAACATTCTGATGTTTAGATAACTTAAATCTTTAAAGATAAAGAAAAAAAAGGAAGTTTATGTCAATATTGACTATGATTTCTAAAATGTTAATGTTGATAAGCATAAGATTGCTTAAATTTTACATCTAAAGCTGGATGTGGCACTGAGGAACAACTGCAAGATACATTAAATTATTTATTATATAATAAAGATTTCTATCTTAAGTTTAATTCTTAATACTATGGTCTCTACTCTATTGCTACTTACAGCTGTTTATCTTTTTTTTAATTTTTTAATATGCATAAACAACAACAACAAAAGAGAAAAAGTTGTAAAAACTATTTGGTTTCTGATTTCCTTCTTTTTTAGCCTCTATCAATTTGTGATGTTTATAAGCATTTAGGCCCTCTTAGAAACCATACTGTGTTTATATTTGCCATGCAGCATAATATATTGTATATTTGGGAAACATTCTTGCTTGAATTTGGTTAACCTTCTGTTGTTGATCGATTGATTATGTGCTATCAAGTCACTGTCGACTCTTAGCAACCACATACACTAGATTTCTTCCATGACAATCTGTCCATAACCTCACCTTTTGGGTCTTCTAATGGTGCATCCACTGCCAGTGTAATGGAGTCTATTCATCTTGCTGCTGGTCTTCCTCTTCTCTTTCTTTCCACCTTTCCCAGTATTAGAGCATTCTCTAGAGAGTGAGGTCTCTGCATAATGTGTCTGAAGTAGGATCATTTGAGCTGGTCATTTGTACCTGTAATGAGAATTCTGGGTTGATTTGTTTGGTGATCCATTGGTTTGTTTTCTTGGCTATCCATGGTATTCTTGGGAGTCTTCTCCAACACCAAAGTTCAAAAGTGTCAATACTTTTCCTATCCTGCTTCTTCAAAGTCCAACTTTTTGGTACTCTTTGCCTTTCTCAATTATTCAGTGTGCATTAGCAATGTCTCATGTTCCTCAGCCTTTTCTAAAACCAGCTTGAATATCTGGAATCTCTTTTTTCATGTAGGGCTCTAATTTGCCTTGGATGATTTTAAGCATTACTTTGCTAGTGTATGAAATTAAGGATATTGTATGATGGTCTTCACACTCTGTTAAGTCTCCATTTCTTGGTACTGGAATGTAGACTGATGTCTTCCATTCTGTTGGCCACCGTGTCATTCTCCAGATTTGCTGGCATAGTTTGTTAGAACCTTTACTGATTCTTCTTCAGTTGCTTGTTATATTTCTGTGGGTATTCCATCAGTTCCTGTAGCCTTCCAACTTGGTAACGACCAGAGTACTGATCTAACCACATCTTCTAGTACTAGAGGTTCTTTCAAGTATGGAATATCTTCTAAGGTATCCAGGATGTTGACATCTCTACTATACAGTATTTCAGTATATTCCTTCCATCTTTGTTTGATCTCCTTTGAATCAGTTTCTATTTGTTTGCTGGAGTCCTTTAGTATACTAAATCAAGGTTGGAACTTCCTTCTGAGATCAGAGATCTTTTAAAATACTTTCTTCATTTTTCCATGTCTCTTTCCATCTTCAATAACTTTACAGATATCGTTGTAATACTGCTTCTTGTCTCTAACAGCTCTCTGAAATTCTTTGTTAAGTTCTTTCCTGAGATTTTTGTTTTTCTTAGCTTTAGCTTCTCTTCTCTTCTTGACAATTTCCACGTTTTTTTCTGACAACCAGTTTGCTCTCTTCTGTTTCTTCATCTTTGGCAGTCACTTTTCACATTCATCCTTAGCGACTTCTTTAAGTTCTTTCCACCATTCCTCTGGTTCTGTATTAATGAGGTTCTCAAAGCAATTCCTGATGTTCTCCTTGAAAATGGTGGGTATATGGTCAAGAACATTTCGTAAAACTGGTTTGCATTCTTCTTCAGTTTGGAACTAACTTGGAACTAGCATATGAGCAGTTCATTACTGGTTTCACAGTCAGCACCTGGCCATAATATAATCAATTTGATTTTTATGCACTCCATCCGGTGACATCCATGTATAGAGGTGTTGTTTTGGAGCATAAACTTGAATGATCATCATATTAAAGAGTTATCCACAAAGTCTAATTGATATTATTCAGTCATTGATTGTATTGTAGCCAAGAACTGTTTTTTTCTATACCCTTCCTAACTATAAAAGCAACAGTGTTCCTTCTTTGTTTTTCATGTCCTGGGTAATAAACAGCGTGATCTTCTGACTGAAAGTGTCCAATCCCAATCTATCTCCATCTTCTATTTATTGACAGCAACCAAGTCCACATCTGTGGCTTCATTTAGATGTTAAATAATCAGAAGACTCCTAATATAACTTTCTTCTAACTTTACAAAGATAGAAAACACCATAAACCAATGCTTCCCATCCTCGGCTTACCCAGGATACTAATGGGATCAAAAGCTGTCAAAAGATGAAGATCAACAATATTAAAAGTCCCCAAGAGATTCTGGATCACCCAGTACAAATCATCCATCAGAGAGACTAAAGGTATAACATATTTGGGTTTAAATCTAGCCTGGAATGGATCAAGATAATCCATTTCATCTAAGAGGTCCTTAAATGGTAGTGCCATTACCTTCTCCACTAGCTTGGTGAAATGTGGATTTTGAGATACCTACCCATAGTTGTTCAAATCATCCAGGTGCATTTTTTTAGCAAGAGTTTACTCTCAGATGGCAGGGAATTACGTACATTTGCAAAAAAGAATCTTGCTGACAAGAAAAAATCATTCACCCTAACCCTTGTAAGCAAGCTGGAAACATATAAGTGGTCTAAGGACAGAAGCTGGTGAGGTGGGAACCACTGATTCTCATGCCAGAAAGAACAGTTATGTAAACATGGGACAACTGTTAAAGCCAGGAAAAGAATAGCAAAAAATCTATTGAAAATTCAGGAGAAAAAGCCTTAAGTTTTACATCCTGAGGCTGACTGACATACATGCATATATACATACGCATATATATACATACACATATACATGTACACACAAATAGGACTTGATTCCTGTGTTCTGAAGTAAGTGGATCTGTTGTGTAAATATGCCTGTTTTCTTAAATGGAATCAAGCAACATATCTCGCCATGTCAAGTCTGTAAAACTTCTGCTGTTACAGAATTTGGGACTTTCTGGGAATTCAGTATTTATTGCTTTTTGTCAATATGAAGTCTGACAAAAAGACCAAGAACCTTATTTGCTTTCTCAGAGGGGAAATAATGAAACTGATAGAGACAAATAGGTACAGTAGACATCCTAGATACAGCATTGACCAAAGTGACACTGAGTCCATGAACAACCACCTAAACTCAGCTTCCCATTCCCCTTTCAACCTAGCTACAAAGGGTCCTCCTACTAAGAGCTCCAGTTTCTGCTGGCATCAGGGTAACTGGAGCTACAAGTCCTCCCACATCAAGGTGGTAATCCTCTTGGAGGGGTAGTAGTTTCCATTCTATTCTGTAAGTGAAACTAACAACGTAATTAGGAATAGAACTTGTCACACTCTTTTTCTTCTTTTTCTTCTTTCTATCATGGAAAAACTTTATAACCTCACAATTTTCCTTCCTCAAAAATATGCAGATAATGTGCACAGTTAATAACATACTATTAACAAATTCAAAGGTTGAAAAAGAACCTTAAAATTCTGAAGAATTAAACTGATTTTTTTCTAACAAAAATAAGAATGCAGCATAAATGAATTATATTAGAAAATAAACACATGCATACCACACACACAAACAGCTGGTCAGAATCAGGTTAAGAGCTTTATATTTCTAGAAGTATAGTAAAGTTGAGAGCCAGGTTGCTGTAGTGGTTAAGGCATCAGGCTAGAAATCAGGAAACCATGAGTTCTAGTCCCAAAGCCAACTGGGTGACCTTGGACCAGTCACTTTCAGCCCTAGGAAGGAGGTAAAGGCAAACCACTTCAGAAAAACCTTGCCAAGAAAACTGCAAGGCCTTGTCCAGGCAGTCGCCAGGAGTAAAAAAAAAAAAAAACAGAAACATAAACAAAAAACCTGACTTGAAGGCACACATATACAAAAAAAGTAAAGTTATAAGTTTGTTAATTCCACACAGTCTGACCTGCAATTGATTCCAAATAGTATACCTTCTATTCTCCTGGACACAGCAAAGAAAGACACAATTTAGTGCTTTTAGTGACAATGATACCATATACTATTATTTTAATACCAAAATAATTGAATAATTACTGTGAGGCGAAAAAGATGACAGATGGCGAGCAGAAGCTACCGTGATTTCAAAAAACAGTAAAAATGGCGTGAAAGCAATGCAGTAATGATACTGAACAAAAGTAAAATCATATCTGAATTGTGACTTGGTAAGCTTTTGCAACAACATATGAATTATTATTGCTGGAATACAATACAACACATATGTTTTATGCTTCACCCTTTTACAATCTTTAGTGTTCCAGTTCTGCCTGGAAATGTTTCCAAATATGTTTCATTAATTCATTATTTATGCAGTAAAAGAAAATAAGCACAGTGTCAGCAAATGGTCCAGTGCACTCCCACGTACAAGGAAAGTATGTATAACCAATGCATGGTATGCTACTCTGGAACTACTGATAAAAAGAATCAGTGTTGTACTCCAAAATATATCAAATGTTGCAAATATTCTTAACAGTAAACCGTTGTTATAAATCCATTGCAATTAAAGTCTTTGTAAACCACACTTCTATTCCATTCTATGCTACTGTTAATTAAAAAGATATACATAGATTGACATGAACATTTTCATAATTAAAATAACTTGCTATAAAATATCACTTAAACATCATTTATTTAGTAGTCAGGAAATACTTTTCTGGTTGATGTGGAAATGAAATTACCAACAATGTTATTTTGCTCACTCAACAATGACTGTCCCAATGTCTTGCAAATTTTCCAGGTACTGTAAAAGAATATTTAATTGATAAAATTGTGGACAAGGGAGAACATAAAGTGGACAGAATAGTATCAAATAAGTACTTCTGTAGTAGGGAAAGACACAGGAAATCCTCTCCTTTAACCCACCCACTATATCACAAGCAGCACAAGAGCTGGTTCTAAGCAGAGAAATGCTGAGGTCCTAAACAGCTGCAGGATTGACGAACAGATTCCAAAAAGCTGCAACTGGGGCTAGCAATAAGCATGAGGCAGATAATAACACTAGGTATGCATCAGTCTCCACAAATTAAAAAACCTCAGGGGTCTATTGTGGGGGAGGGGGTCAATTCAAGAGCACTAGAATACTACAGGGACAGAACCAGAACTCAAAAAGATGCCTCATGTTCTGGAAGCAGGTTGGTGATGGCTGAGTTCATGGGCAAAGACTGCCAACCGGATGCTTGCCCAACATATTCAAGCAAGATGACTAGGAGATTTAAAGAATTCCTTATCATTCTGAAGACTGCAATGCCCTCTACATGGAGCTGCCCTTAAAAACCAGTCAGAACCACTGCAATTGATCCAGAATGTAACAGCACAGGCAATTATGGGTGTACCTTGTCAAGCCCATGTAACCCCATTGCTCCGTGAGCCACAATGGTTTCCAGTAAGCTTCCAGGTGCAGTTCACAGTGTTGATTATCACTTATAATGGCATAGAGTCTGGTTATCTACAGGACCATTTATTTTCCATGGCTTCTGTGTGGCCTGTACAACTGGGCAAAGTAGATATGCTCCAGGTTCCACCCATTAAGCAATGCCACCTGATGGGACCTAGGAAGTGCCTTTTCTGTCACAGCACCTACCCTCTAGAACATAAGTTTCCAAGGCTGTTTTAAACATAGCCAGGATTAGGGAGCCCTGAGATTTGTTTGGCCCACCTTGGCCATATTTTAAAAAGCATTATAAAACTGGCTCTTTCCCCAGGCCTTGGGTTAGAGTGGTTGGTAGGTCCTGTGCCTTTTTTTAATGGTTGTCTCTCTTCCAGCATTTGTGATTTTAAAATCGTATTTAAGACTGCTTTACAGCATGTCACCTGGAGCTGTTGTAGAGTTGGGCAGTTTTATAAACGTATTAATAAATAAATGGCCTCTTCCTCCTTTTCTTGACTTCAAGTTAATTTTAATTAGTGACATGTATGTGAGAAAAACACTGTAGCTAGAGCTCTGAGTTTTCCTTTGTTTTACTAAAGCACAGCTGAAGAGTTTATCCTCTGCCCTCAAGGAAGTTCAAGACTATACAGACCCTTTGTCTCCCCTATAATTTCATCCAATATGATGCATCCAATCTTTTGGGGAAGGTCTAAAGTAAAGCCAAGCAAAGTAAAATAAAATAAATAAATAAATAAAATAATAAAATAAAATAAAATAAAATAAAATAAAATAAAAATGGCAGCCTGCCTCAAGAGACTCTTTATTGCAGTAGAAACAGGTCTGCATGGTGTGGCTAAGGCTGGGTAAATAGGAGAACCTTTTCCTGTGTAAACAGATACTAAAGAGAAAAGAATGTGTATTTAATACCCCAACCATCTCTTCCCAAGTAGACAATGCAGGTACTTTGTAGATGCATGGGATATTAAGTAGCTTCTCATAGTTATTTTTCCAACAGTAGGTATATGCAGAACTGCAAAGGCTTCCCAGTGACTCGAACTTCCTGTGTAATCCAGCCAAGGCCTTTTATGTTTACATTTCCCCTTCCCTATCCATCCACATTCATTGCCCTAAAAGGTCTCTGTTTATTCCTTTAATAGCAAAAAACAGGCTTTGTTCTTCTATCCCCTGAAGGCCTAGATACATACAGATTAGCATATGAAAAATATATGTTAATTTGTCGCTATGATTTGTGTCCCAGATCTTTTAAGTATCTAATAAGATTTTTATCTTCAACTGTCATGAAATCAAACGGTAATTTAAATCCTAGGAATTGCAAAAGGATATTCAGAGCCTGAGAGAGATTCAGAGGTCAGCTGGGAAAACACTAGCACCTATACATTCTTGCGTTGTCTAGAAAACAGCCACTTTACCCGTTCACAAAGTGGCCATTAATTAAAAAAAAAAAAAAGCTGATAAGTCTCTGCCTTAAGCAACTGAGAGATAGATTGGAGTTTATGGTGGAAGTAATCCACTTGCTGAGATTTCTGTAACTTTATGCCATTCCCTTTCAATAAACCTTGCGAGAAGAAACTCTGGGCAATCTGCTTTTACCTGAAGTCAGTGCCAAGACCTTGATAGCAATCAAGTTAAAATTTGTGCCTAACAATCAATCTCTGTCAATCACCATTAGAATTCTCAGGTCTCAATAAAGCTCTACGGTCTATTTTTAAAAATAATATAATATAGAAATTCTGGGCTTTTAGGTTTGGTATGAATTTTAATGCTGTGCCCCCCTTTTTTTTCAATTTCCCAAAAAATATTGGTTAAAAACTTGCAATTGTTGTTGCTGTATCCTTACTGGTTTTTTGGGAAATTGCCAGTCCTGGGGGAATTGTAATTTAACAATACTAATAGAATGCTCTAAAACCAGTGATTCAAAATACTGTTCAATATACTGTCTGTAATAAATATCTAGATTATATACCAGAAGAACTGGCATGTTGGTAGCTTTAATACTGATTAACTGCCCTACTTATTATTGTGGAACTAAGATGTACTTTTCTAACATTCTACTCTTACAGTGTCTGTATTTGTTACCTTTACTATCAAGAGTTGGAGGCAACTGGCATCTTAGTTCTTAATCAGCACCATGGAATACAATTTAATTATTTTCTGTTCTTAATAAGGCTGGTAGGTCAACACCAAGAAGCTGCTAGTAACCAAAATATGTACACTGTATATATAAAAATGAAGCTATGTATGTTTGATCTTGCTAGTTTATATAAAAGTGCAGCATACAAATAGTTTAAGATTCAAGGAAAAACATATTTTCAATAATTTAATAAAACAATCACATCTTTTATCCTAGAAAGACTGAACCCAGGAAGACTTTTTAATATATGGCAAAATAGTTATTTCTCATGGATATCCCAACAAGTTTTCATAACTGACTATAAATCCCTCTGAATCTTTTCTCTAGAAAGTTTTCTGTTCTCAAAGCATTTTGTTCTATTAACTGAGAATGGTTTATTCTCTCTTCTAAGTTAGTAAAATATTGTTAGACACAAAATTCTGCAATATACTGAAAATCCTAGAAAGCAAAAACTGAATGGAAATTCTTTCATGAGTGAAATTCCCACACAGAAAGTGTAACTGATTGCTTTTCTGTAATATTCCCCATGCTTTAACTCCCTGTCACAAAATACACAATTTGGAGCCAAGGAGATGCTTTCACAAAGGAGATCATGGAAAGAAGCAAGTAATCTTCCATCCATCCCCTTCTATTGGTTCATTCCATATCCAAGCCAATTCGAGCTTATGACACTCTTTTGAAAAACTCCTTTTATTTAAAGAAAGAATTGTGCAGAAAGCATGCCTTGACTTAACATTAATGCATATGCAGTTAATGTATTGGTGCAAATATCAAATTAACTAAGCCCCATCTCTGATACCTTGTCTCTACCACATTCTTCAGACAAACTCACCAGCTGCAAATTGTCATATTATTGCAAAGACATTAGATGGCCTAGTCAAATGAAAACATTTTAGTATGTCCATCTCTTAAATTTACACTTTAAATACAGCAATATGAGATGAGAATGTCTTGAATAACCAGATAACTAAATTACAGAATCCTAAAGAAAGATGTCATATTCACATGCGAAATGAATTAAAAATAGAATGCAAGAACTGTCTGACTTCACTTTTTAATTTTAGCTGGATGATGAACTGGCCTTAAATATTGAAAGGCATAGCAGGGGTTTTTTTTCCTCTCAGCAAAGTGCTTATCGTATGTTTATTAAAGAAACACAGCATATTCTATTAATAACTCCTGTACCCATAGTTAAATGTTATTCTCTGTACAACTGAAATACATTTTTACTACGGATTTCAGAGTACATGCAATTGCAGAATTTTCTGAAATCACAAACTATTTAAACGTTTATCATCATGAGAAACATTTCTTTTTTCAATTTTTAATTATTAAATATATATCAGAAAAGTAAAGTACAAAAATATCTAAAAGTATGTGTCCTACATTTTAAAAAGAGTTTTATTACTTATTTTTTAATATCTTAACAGCAAAGGGATGACATTGGGTGATATAAGACTGAGGGCTGTCAATCTTAAATGACAGTGTATGATGGAATAGGTACACCTGTTCATGACATCCACATTTCTAATTCCATTATCTACATGGGCTGAGTGCGTTCAAGTCTGATTCTTGGTCTAAGCTGCATTAGTTTCCATGGAGCTAGGAAATGGATGGTAAAACATAAATCAACATTCTCTTTCTGTTCCCTGTAGAGTTTAATCTCTGGAAGTCACAGCATAGAAAAGATTTCTACCATGCACCTGATGCAACCTTAAGTAACACTGACAGGATTAGAATAGCTATTGCAGAAATAGAATGAGGAACCTGGAACTGTGGGCCCTTAACCAACTGTTGAAGCTGGCATGCAGCGGCTACATGCAGTGGATCCTCCATGTTTGGCCACTGGAGCGGATAACACTGTTAATAAGTAAACAGCCTATCAGATGCTACTCTGCCACGTCCGCAACAGAAGAAGCATTTGGCATTGACACCAAAGGAAGGACCGACTCTATTAAAAATACCGGTGCTCCCAAAATGTCTGTCACAGCTTACTGTGAATGGGTAGTCATGGATGTGACTAGGCAATGATGTTGATGGAAGAACTGGGATAAAAAAGATTATGTGAGCAGATAACTTTTTACTACAACAACAACAAATTCCCTAGACTAGGGATGGTTCTGTGATCAAAAATGATGGAAGAAAGAGTAATGTAGTAGAAATCTATGTCATGATATGAAGGAAGGTAGTAGCTCTGATCCCTTGAGGGACAGTAATCCTCTTTAGGGACTGGATTATTTCTGAACTGATAATGCACTGTCCCCGGAACAGCAGAACAATGCATTCCAGGAGAAAAAATGGAATGCTTAGGGGAATACCAGAACATTATGTTATTGAATAACACAGTACTATAGGACCCTGGTAGAAATCCTCTAGAGTCCAGACAGTAGGGAGAGTTGTTCTTTCAGTCTCTGGTAGAGACTATGAGCAAACCCCTTCAAGATCGAAAAAGTGTTGGATTCTCAATCAACTCTTCCAATGTCAAACACTGAATCAGAGGGTTGTTTTGCCAAAAGAGAGCAATCTGTATATTCCCAGATTGAGAATCAAACAGTAGTGACAGAGATACCAGAAGCAGAGGTTACACTGGCCTTGAGCTGGGGACCTTCAAGTCTTTCTTATTATTGGGAGCCCCTGAGACAGCTTTTTTAGGATACTTTTTCCATTTGTTTATTTATTTAGGCATTCTGTACAGAAATTAGATACAGGTAGTGCCCAGGTTAAGGACACCCAGTTTAAGGATGACCCATAGTTAAGAATGGAGCCTACTGTATCAAAATGCGAGTTAAATACACAATGATTCGAGTTAAATACACAATACTACCTATACGGTATTATACAATAATAATGTTCCGGCTTACATATAAATTCTACTTAAGAACAGACCTTAGGAATGGAACTTGTTCTTTAAATGGGGACTACCTGTATTGCAACCACAGATTAATATTTCCAGAGATGCTTAAAGATCCTAAGCATCACAGCAAATAACTACATTAGCACCAAAACCAGACTTAAAAACCGAGACACAATAGGCAGAGATTAAGAATGTACAGAAACTTTCAAGAGTCGAACAAGGCATTAAGTTGTAGGTGGCAATCCTGAGCACTTTCTCTATAATAATAACCAAAGTCTAGTGGAGTGGTTCTTCTGTCATTTCTCACAACAGCAGCTTCAACAAGAATAGAAAGGAAGAGAGGAACAAAGGAAAAGGAAAAGGATGCTTAGAGCTGTTCCTGCTAGCTTAAAAGTCTGTCACCACTGAAATTATTAATTTATGTGCCATTCCATTTTAAAAAGTGCCTACTTCCTCCATTCATAGACAGAGAATGGTGCTGCTAAGAATTGAGAGGCAGTTTTGGCAATGTACTACTGTACTAAAAGCAGATCACTGGTTTCCTGAACTGAAAGCAAGTTTTAGAAGTTTAGAATTTTTTTTCTCAACAACAGCTGCACAGCAGAATTCTTAAGACTTGGAAGGCTACTTGAGGACCAGTTTCTCACGGAAGAAATAGTTGTTTAAAAAAAAAAAAAAGGAATAGTCATTGAATAAGCACAAACAGGAACCTAAGTAGCTCTTAGAATACCAACTGAAGACAGGAGTATTCTTAATTTTGTCATTCTTCCACCTATAGTATCTATTATTACATATACTATTATTAAACTGTTTTATTTTCTTCTAGCCCTAACAAGATCCTAAGGAAAGGCAATGTTCAAAACAAACACAATAAGTTGAACAAGTGTTAAAATTTTCAGAAATTTGAATTTATGCTAGAAATTCCAATGTTCAGATTTATAGAAGAGGAACTGAAGGGAAATAATGTTTTTGGATAGAAGGAGTTGGATCTCATAACATACTACAACCTTACAGCAGAATGGGCAACATGAAGCTCAAGGACTTCATGTACTCCCCAAACCCCTTTTATGTAATCCCCTGCCTCTAACCTCACTTGCTGAAAATTGATGGTAGTTTTGTGCCACTTAGAAATGATAAACACTAAAAAAAACTATAATGTATACCCTAAAATAGGAGTTTAACTAAATAAAGATAACCCCTAATTTCCATCTATCAATGAAATCCCTCTCCAGAAAATCCTCAGCAGCAGCATCTTGCAATGAGGCTTTAGCTGCTAAAAATATTGCCCACCCATACCTTACAGGTTATGTAGTATTACCTGGTTGTTCATATAGTAACTGTATCTGACAGATTCCAGGAATATTAGAGTGTTATTAAAATGCAAATATTTATTTTTACAGACAATTAGGAGCAACTCATCTTAGTTTGACTCAACTCTATCTTAAAAATAATTGAAAACTGATCAGAATAAAATTGGCTTAAGTGCCCCCTGAACAGAGATATGTTAATCTACTCTTCTAAAGGAAGGAATTCCCGTTCAAGGTGCTCCAAGCAACCTAGTTATAGGTGTTTGCAGTGGGATGAGAGATGGGGAATAATGATGATGTGTGTATCAGGAAATTATGGAAATGACATGACTCATACTTGCATCGGACATTATGGTGTAAAACATGATTCATGTTGTTGTCATTTTGATATTATAGCTTGTAATAGATGCATAAGAGAACTCTACAGATGTCAGTAAAATATAGAGCTGAGGAATGACCACTCAGATTCATTCTATCTGCACTGTTTAGGTACTGTCTAACTACTGTCTTTAAAAGTCACTAAATTCTGATTAATTGACTCTATTTTTAATTTTTTATGGTTATATTCTAGTTATTTTTTACTGGTAACTGACACTGTATCAGTGATCATCATCATCATCATCATCATCATCATCATCATCATCATCATCCTCTTTTTCCTCAGCCTCTAGTAGTATTTCAAACAAGTAAATTATTTTCTCTGGTTTAAACATGATTAACATATTTCTGCTATGAGAGTGGTGACCTTTGCTTAAATTATTCTTCCAAGCAACGAAAGCCACGAGTACAAGCAAAACCACTCGTAAATGGAATGGATAACAGTAACAGATTCTTTTGACTTTACATGAGATATTTTTCTTAATTAAAGATATCTTTAAAATCTCACCAAGTGAGAAAGTATGTTTCTTCTTTATATTTTGTATTTCATTCTGTCTTCAATAGCTACATCAGTTTAATATGAAATACAGTATATAAATTATATCTTAAAACATAGTCTGATTAACAAGCCCATACTGTTACCTAAAGTATATTATGATCATAGCCTGGCATCACAGAATGAATAAGTGGGCCCGAAAGGAAAACAAATAAATAAATAATTAAAAAATTAAAAAACGAGACTGAAAAACATAAAAATGTGCAAATAAATGTGGAATGAATCAAACTTTTCAATGGAGTTGGAGGAGTGCGCGTGCACATCATGATTTTCTGTTTCTGCCATCCTCTTCTGGTCAGTTAGATAATATTGTAAAGGTAGAATTTTAAATCTCAATAACAACCAGTTTTCTTTCCTTCTTTCTCTCACTTGATATATGGTTTAGGGTATCATCTTTCATGATTTCATCTCTACAGAAATTGGCTTAAGGATTTATGAAAGACCTTTATTTTTTATTTTGTGCAGGGATTTTAAATTCAGATACAGCTAATAAAAGTTAATTCTCTTTGTCTGCACAGATAGAATAGCAGAATTTCATGGTCGTGAGTGGATATAAAATTCATTGTTTAGATACTAATCAAAAACTATTATGCTAAGAGGGAAATACCCAAGAGAAGGAACTTGCCATAAATCAGCTTACCACAAGATTTTTAAAATCCATAAATCAAAAATCTACTTTGCAATTCACTAGATACAGTTTATTATACCATTATACAAATTAACAGTATTCAATTTGTTAGGTAAAAATTTAATTAGATTTTTCAGAATTAAATGAACAAAGACTCAGCATCAATTCTCAACAATACAGCAACCCTGTTTAGGCTCTTAAAAACACCACAATAATATAGAAAAGGAGAAGGCATGAAAGATAAGGATACTAAGGGAAAAAAATTAAAAAGGTAAATAAATTTCTATTTTAACTATTTTAAGTGGAACAGAATGTTTTGTCATTCTTCCTACAGCCATTAAGTGTTTTTCTTGTAGAATCTCTTCTAGCCTTACAGACTTTAGCAAGGGTTGTGAGCCCCAACATTTGTATTTAACAGAGATGTTTAAATTTCAGAAAATGACATTTGTTTTCTCAAAATGTTTGCTTCTGTTGCTTAAAACCATAAAAGAACAATTCATTAACATAGAAATTAAATTTTTCTGTTTGAAAGAGAAATGTAAGAAGTACTCTGGAGAGGTGTCACTCTGCCTCTAGAATAGCACTGGGAACTGGGACTGATGGTTGGGAGGGAGATTGCGATGAGGGTGAAGGCTGATTGCAGGGTAGAATGGTGGAGGAAGGGTTGGGGCTTGAGCCACCTATTGTCTCTCTCCACCCCACCCCAGTGAGAGATAGAAGGGGAATAGTGGCTTACCTTAGCTTGATGAGATTGTATCCTTGTCCTCTACCTCTGGCGAAAGCAGAGAGGGAGGTGATGGCTGGGTTTTGAGGGTGAGCAAGCAGCACATTGGCTCAGAGATCCTGAGTGCAAGGTCAGAAACACCCTGGTTGAATGGAGAAGACTTTGGTTGGGTTATGAGTGAGACCCTTAAGGCTGAGGGGAGGGGCAGGAGGTGGGGTGAAAGGGTGTCTGGAAGGGGTTAGAGACAGGAGAGAATACTGCAGTGATGATGGGCATAGGAGATACAGCAGGAGGCAGGGGCAGGCATCAGGACAGGGATTCAGACCAGGGAATAGTACTGAGATGACTTTGGTCACTCTTCTTGGTTAACTGTGGCAAACTCAGAATGGGGGTTTGTGCATCCAACTGGCTCTCCTTGATCTCTCGGTGGCCTTTGATACCATTAGCCATGGTATCCTTCTAGACCAGTTAGGGGGCTGGAGGGAACACCATTTTGTGGCGATTCTCCTTCCTCCGGTTCCAGTTCCAGTTGGTATTGGTAGAAGGGGAGCAGTCGGGTCCTAGGCCCCTGCTTTGCATGGTGCCTCAGGGCTCTCCACTCAACATCTATATGAAACTACTGGGTGAGGTCATCAATCAATATGGTGTGAAGTATAATCAATCTGCCAATGATGCCCAGTTGTACATCTATGCCCCCAGCTGCCATAATGTTTAATGTTTATTAAGATACTGTATCTTTCACAATATAGCTTTATGAATTAAACATTCTGAATGTTTTGTCAAAGTGAGAGAAAAAGTTAACTAAATGAAATATATCGAATAATGGATTGTAGTGATTTGGGGAATAACCTGTGCTAAGAAATTCCAACACAAGATTTTTTTTAAGAATGTAGAATGTTTTAATTGCTGGTTTTATTGTATGCTATCCAGAGTAACTTCGTGTCAGATGGAAGGCCATATAAATTTGACAAATAAGTACATAAATAAAATAAAATAAAATAAAATAGTATTTAATTTAATCTGTCAATCAAATCTAACCTGTCAATCTGTATAGTAGGCAGATTGACCTACTATCTAATCTACTAACCTACTAATCTAACCATTAAAGTCTGGGAAAATAAAACTTTGAGTAATCTATCAGAAGTTAGATGCAAATTAGAAATTTAATTTTGGGTTATGGAAAATGATCTGAATTGTGGTTTGATTGGTTTTGTTTTGCCTGTATTCTCTTAGTGTGTTTATGTGTGTTATTCCCGTCTGCAGGAGCAACACTGAGATTAAATCTGGAGAATGATCAATTGCACTTTTCTTTGTCTTTTTGACTTCCAGCTCCTTTAACTTGATGGACATAACAGATACTTGCATTTCTTATTAAATCAACACTCTCATTCTGGCTGGGAAATTAGCCTTTGTCACAAGTCCCAAACATCAGGTGTGCTATTCACAAGAAGACAATTGCTGCTTTCCTTTTTCTAAGTAAACCAGTGCAGAGAAGTGCTTTCTCCTGAATTAAATGGATGGTACCAATATTTACAAAATATATTTTTCCTAGGATTTGTGGGATTGTAGAGGAGGATTGTGGATCGACAATCTAGAGATTCCCTTGTGGGACTAAAAGCATGGCCCATTACATAGTTCTTTTCCCCCAAACATGTATTTCCTATACAGAATATATAGAATTCTTTACAAATATCAAGGAATAACATTATATATTTTGGACGGGACTAAATGGCCAAAGTAATTCAAACACAAATTATAATCATATCACATGGATATATATAGCACTAAAATCACTGAATCCATGTGATGCAGAGAAAATATTTAACACAGATAGGCAATCAGACTACAGGACATATCTGAACCTTAATTGCCAAATCTTTGAACCATCCGTCCCCAGCCTGATATCCTTCTGGTTTACTGGCTTCCCCAAAATGCTGAGTGGTAATGGAAACTGAAGTCTAATACATCTGTAAATGACTAGGTTGGCAAAGACAGCTCTCAGCTGCCTAAAAAAAACCCTGATAAATTATTGTGTTAAAGGCAGCTAGGAGGTCTAGTAAAACTAATATGGACACACTGCTTCAGTCTGTTCCCCACACCCCAAAAAAGTCTGTCAACCAAAGTCATTACATCAATTTCATAAAGTTCTAGAGGAACAGGTGTTCCATGTTTTTCTGACAAGAGAAAAATTAAATTTCATTTATGTTTAAATGTAATTAAAATCACATTTTGGATATCTTGACAGGTTGTACCAGTCAGTTTGGAGAGCTACATGCAGACTTGGGGGTCTCACTGTATGCACTTCTAGTTTAGATATTAATTTCAATCATTTAAGACAAGATAATAATGAGATACAAGAATAGAGGATGAGATGGAAAAGCAGGCATTTATATCCTTTCTTTCAAAAAATATCCACACTGTATACTTATCAAAATAAAATTACTGCACAAATTATAAGCTACAAAGATAACTCTAAATATAAAAGCAGTATAAATATACTTAATGAATATAAAATAGATATTTAAATTAAAATTTGGAACAGATTAGAAGACTTGAAGGGAGGGAAAACCCTTCACTGTCCGTTGAAATGTCATTATTAGGCACCAGACAAGCTTCTCTTTGAAAACAATCCATTAAATACTTATCACTAAAAAGCTCTTTCACTCACCAGTAGACATCTGCTGAAGATCAGGTTAGGCAAATGTATATTCTAAAGAATGTAGAATCCTTTAAAACTACTAAATAATCTTGTGTGAAAGTAACATGTTATCAGAAACCTTTGGATAACAATTGTTTATTTTAGCTGGAAAGGATGACAGACTCTTTCAACATCAGTGACATCATTTCAGTCAAAGATGTATTGCTAGCCCTTACCAAAAAACCTCCATTTTTCTTATGGCTTTTCTTGACAAGCCAAGAATTACAATTATTTGAAAAAAAAATATTGGGCACATTTTGCAAAATCTTGGTGGCATCCTCAGGAGCAACGAACTTAAACTGATCAGTGTAACAAGTCCAGTGCTTCCACTGAAACAATACATTCAAGTCAGACTAGATGTGAGCACTTTACCTCCCCACTCTCCAGAAACATTAAGCAAAACAGCCTTAGCAAAATACTGACAGACTGCCCCCATCAGGATTTAATGAATTCCTCACCACTACAAGCACTGATCACATGCAGTGGTGACAGGGAAAAATATATTTGTTCCCATCATTGTCAGAGTTATGGGCCTTGAAATGATCCTTAATTCACAATTCATCCTGACTTTAGATCCCTTGCACTCAAGCTGTCACTCTACAGTTTCACAGACAATAATCTCTTATGAAACCATACAGAAATTTCACAGATTCTATTCTATGCCTTCTTAGTGACAATGTAAACAAGGGCAGGGCAAACTAGAATCCTAGGTCCCTCTTATGCAGCCCTCAGGTAAATTCAACATAGCCCACAAATCTAAATGCAATTCATGTCCTTGCTTCAGCCCAGGAAAAAAAAATGGCACTCACAGGACAGCGAGGAGCAAATGATGACATATGTGTCACAGTGTTGTGACAGAAGCCACATAAGTTACGTAGTTGTGTCTGATGTCAGGACACAAGTACAAAAGAGCATGGTTTGCATCATGTAAGTCATGATGCAAGTTTCATAATCTTTTTCATAACTGCAGTTTGTTCTGGACATCTATGAATGACAATTGTACTGTTATGCACTTATTTGAAAGTCATCCCATTAAATTTAGGGTGACACGTTTAGTTACAAGTATAGATGCAACAAAACACAGTAAATATGTCCATGATAGAAAATAGCCTATATTTACTTAATAAAGTATTTTTAAGGTACACTGCCACACACCCATAAAAGTTTAGAGTATACCCACTGAAATCAATGAGACAAGTTTAGTCATGATTGAGTCCTACTGATTTCATAAGTTTGTTCCAAAAATTACCAATTATGTGAATTACATTTCCATAGAATGATATTCAGATAGCACTTATAAACACGAAGTATTCAGAAGATACTTGAATCATCAACTGTAAACTAAACATTTTAATGACTGTGTGGTATAACGTGTAGTAATACGTAACACAGTTTTACTGTGTTCCTACAACAGATATGAGATGCTTATGTTAGTGCCTATGAACAAGTTACCAAAACAACGAAAGTATTTCCACATGCAAGAGGACAAATGTACTATGTCTTAATCAAGATTAAAACTAATAGATTGCAAGTGATATGTAATTTATATAAAGCAACAGATGCAACACATCTTTACAGCAACTTGTTAAAAGCCAACAAGAGAAAAATAAACCATAACCAATATTTATATCAAAATGTTTACCTGTAAACTCCTTAAATAATTACTCAAAGAAGTAGGTTGTTTTCTGTACATTTGTACCCTTAAAACCCTTACCATTTTTTAACTGTATCAGTTAACAATTTAATCAATTCTTCAATCAAAGCAATAGTGCAGAATGCTTCTCTAACTTGTTCTTCCTTAAAGCAAAGCTTCGCTGATAGTATAAAATTACTCACATCAATGTATTAATCTCATAGTCTCAGAACATCAATAAATATATTCTCAATTATTTCCAGTGTGTCTTCGTATGGGAACAGCAATATTAAATTTCCAGTTTTTAAAACTCGTGTACAGTTAATATTGTACAAAAGACTAATGCATTTGGTTATATTTCCTTGATTTTACAACCAACAAAACGTTACATTCTGCAAAGCTAAGTCAAACAGAATAATGGTTGGAATGAACAATAAAATATAGATTAGTTGCCATATCTCTATTGTCCACAGATTCTACAGGCTTTAAAAGGAAAGTAGTTCTAGATAGCATTATATTACTGCAGCCACTTCTTTGTAACTTCTTACAAGTTTTCCAAATTGTATCTTATGATAAATACATCCTACAACAAATAACTCTTCAAATGTTTCATTTTATATTCTGTAATAAAATTGGAAAAGTCACCTTATTTCCTGCTAGTAAACAGAATTTAATTGGTTCCTACAATCTACTTCATGTGATAAATCCAGCTTGAGTAAACCAAGAGATAAAAGAAAACATGAAAAACATACAATTATATGAAATCTAAACTAAGTCTTAAATCTTTTATTTCTTTTAGAAAATTATCCTATTTCAGTTTGGCGTACCATGCTTACTCACACTATTTGAAAACATTTTTATTTCTGGTTAACTATTATTGTCAAAATAGCAGCTCAGTGGGTAAATAATATCATTGCAATCAAGTTGAAGAGAAAGATAACACATAGACATACAATATGTAGTGAGAAAGAATGAAATTTGGAACTAACCTTAACAGAAATTTAGTCAGTAAGCTTCAAATTAGTTCTACTCTCTGCTAATATTGCTAAGTTTATTTTCTTTTCACTGTTTCTTAATAGTCTGCATGGGCAACAAGTTATTTCCTGCTTATTTTTGCAAACATGGGAACAATGAAAGGTTGGGTTTAGAAAGAAAAAGTGTAACTAAAGTTTCACTACAGGGAGTAAAGAAAGGAATGAGGCAAGAGCGGTATAAAAAATGAAGGTATTTATTTCTTATACTGCTAAATCTATCTAAATATGAATTTTTAAACACTAAAAGGAATTATAACAGTTAACCCACCTAGGCAGTTAGAATGCCAGAAATATTTTTATATGGAAAATATTTTAAAAGTATATATATGAAATGTATTTTATATAGTTCTTCACAATTTGTTTCATTTATTTCAATTTATTGCGGACAAACTAGATATTCTTAAAACCCCATTGGATTTAAGGGAATTAAAAAGGGGAGTCTTCCTGATCTGAGAGAACTCTCCTGCTACTGACTCTCCTTCCAATCAGCTGCACACATATTATGCACAATCATAAGAACACATAAACATATTTGTACGTTATATTTAGGTGGCAATACTGATTTGTTTCTTTAAATGACATTACAGCATTAATTTCACTCAGTGTGCATATAAGCTATTTAGCACTATTATGTAGACAGAATACAAAGAAATCCTTTCTTATAGCACTGCCTTACCAAATCCTTACAATTTCAATCAGATTCCTTATCTTTCAAATATTTTCTGCTTTCTCCAATTGAAACATATCTTGCATTATTCCCCTGAATCAATGTTGTACATTATTCCTCCACTCCATAGGAATTCAGATTTTACACCTAAGAAAAGAAATTAGGAAATCCCATTCAAAGAAAAAAATGAAATAATGTTAGCAGCAAATCACTAGAGTCATTGTCTACATTAGAAATATTGGAATACCTACCAATATTGCTTTATGTGAACTATTGAGAAAGGGGATGAAGCTTTGATATTATGACTATCACATTTCAGATATGATCAATTTTAAAAGGATTCCCATAACAATCACCTTTGCAACAATCACTTTACCTGAGAGAGGTTGACTTACCTAAGGCCCCAATGACCATCTGTTTCAGTGTTCCAGATTCAAATACAACACTCTGTACTAATATCAGAATAAAATGTATTAATTTACTTTTTACATTTATTAATTTGGTTTGTTATGAAATTTGCAAGTTTATATGAATAAATTATTCATTCTCCTTTTTTTCTTGCCTTTTTCCTCACAAGAACTACGTAAATTAAAAACTACCATCTCCCGGATACATAACTATATAATTTCTGGCAATATAGTCGGGAAAGCAGGAAATATCATGATAGTCATAATAATTTTAAAATATATTCTTCATAATTACATTTTCACGTAAAATTTAAAAATCTATATGCCAATCTGCACTTTCCTGTTTTGATCAAATAATGATCAAAAAGACAACATACAACTAGTGATTTTCTGTTTAGTATCGTTAGGAATTAACTGCATTAATTATGTCAACATGTAGAGATTAAATTATGCAGTACGGTTACAAATACAGCTATCATATTCCACTGCCCCAGACAGGAGTGTCTGACATTTGCTATTTTACGCCATGCCACCATGATAGAGAATGGCTGCACAAATATCCCCTTTGCTTCAATCTTTTGAGGGCTTGCATTCATTTTTAATTTGTGTATTTCATCATTCACCAGCAGAAATTTTTCATAAATACACTGTTTTAAACACTATAATTTATATGTGATTTAGACTATACAGGCTGCACTTACTAAGGAGAAAGTGACTTTAAACATAATAGAATCCTTTTGAAAAAAACAAACAACTTCTCAGTAGAACTATCACAAAATGATCCATAATTTTATCAGTATTTTTCACTGTGTGACCAAAACAAGACCTGATAAATAACTTGCTAAGGAATCTATTCTTTATCTTGAGGGCCAAATTAATCTTTCTCCCCAGATCTAAAAGTACCCTACCATAGAAACCGTTGTATCTCAGTGTTGGCCATACATCAATAAAGAAAATATTCACAACAACCTTCTTATTAATTTATACTCCTTTAAGCAAAAAACCAAATCAAATTCTTACCTATATTACACAGTAGAAAGAAGTTTTAAGAAATTAGATAAAAGTCAAACTTGATTCAAACAAGGCTTTATCTTTTTTAAACTATTGAAGTTTATGTAATAAATCAAAACAAATTTGGGCATATCATTAAAATAATACACACCTAGGAACATTTCAGTCTAAATTTATTCTATTTTTTATTTAGAATATCAGAGAAGAAAATTAGCACCCACTGCTCTAAACTCCTCTGAATATTAAGATGTATGAATCATACTCATTCTTTCTAATTCTCACCATGGGAATGAAAGTGCCCCTTTTTTGAAAACAACAACAACATTGTTTTCCAGTTACAAATGACTTAAATACTTCCAGTGATGTTTAATAAAAATGTAGCAAAATAAGAATCTTTTGGTTTGTAGGGCATAATGATTTTTTTTCTCAATAAATACATACACACGTACATTTCCTTAGTATTTATTCCTAGTTAATAATATGAAAATTAGGCTTTTTACTACAGTATAGACTAAAAGGATGTGATTTTTTTCTAGATCAAAGCAAACTGAAGAATGTAGAGGTAGCAGATAACTTCTAAACAATTTAATATTAGATTTATTGACCAAACAGCTTGATTTATTTTATTGTAACACTGTAACCAGATGACAAACTAAATTACTACATGTAATGATCTTGCTTCAGCAATTCAACGTCATCCTTTATAAATATCGCATGGCATACACATATATGTCTATAATAATTGTACATCTTGATTCTCCTATTCTATAGATAGGAAAGTCGACAGAATCTAAACTGTTCGTCTTCCGTAGATACATAATTATTCTTATTAGCGCTATAACCATTACAAAGTTTTTAGTCAAGTCCATTGCTTATAGGATGTTTTGATTACAGGCATGTCTACTACCCTTTCGTTACGTTACACCATACGAACCGCTACAGTCGAGCACCTAGGGCCAAAAATGGAACAAATAAAAATATACGCTAAATGAGTAAAGTAAGGTGGGTAATACAAGTACTAGAAGGTCGTAAAATCTGCATTTGTGGAATTTCCTTCATTTTTTGCTTACGTGACAAGTCAGCAAATGGAAAGAGAAACGGTATGTAACAGGTCCTTGCGGAAGGTAAAGTTTCATTCTTCCGAACGACTTTCTGGACCGTAACAAGCGACCGACTTTCTGGCTTTGGGAACCCGTTTACCCGTTCCCGCGGAAAGGCACCCCATGGGGGAAAAGGGGCAGCCCGCCCAAGTTTGGAAGCTATTTGTCACCAAGGCCAAAGGGGTCCCCCGTAGCTTTACCGCCTCTGCCCGGGAAGCGATGAGGCGCAGCGGCAGGAAAGGTCAGGCGCGCATTAGCCTCGCTCCCTTCCTCCCCCCTCCCCTCCCCTCCCTCCTCTCCCCCCAGCTCCACGCGCGAGCGGCTCTTACTTTTGGATGAGCTGGGGCAGGCTGGGCGTCGGGGGCATCCCCCGGGCAGGACCGCTGCCGGCAGCCGGCGGGAGATGGGCCGGCCCTTGGGCATCTCTCTCAGGCTGCTCAGGGCCACTGGGGTCCGGGGCCTGGTTCATGGCAGCCCTGGGACCATCCAGCAGATGCACGCTCAGCCGGTGACACCCGAATCTCCCTCGGAAGCAGCGAAGGGGGAGAGAGCAGCGCCACGCCCGAGCCTGGCTGAACAGCGCGTCGCGCAGGAACTCGAAGCAGGCGGCGCGGCGGCGGCGGCAAATGCCACTTGCGCCCGCCGTTCTGAAAGGTATCTCCGCTCAGGAGGCTGGGGGACTCTGGGGAAAAGCATTTATGGCGACGCCTGGGACAGCGGAGCCAATGGAGGAAGGAGGTTGCCACCTCCCGTACCAAGAAATTTTTGGAGACTCGGTCATTTCGGGGCGTTTTCTGATTGGACGAGCGAGGTTGCAAGGAGACGGTGGGAACCCGTATGTTGCTTAGATACTGTTCCACAATGGCTGGGGCAAGTATCTCCCCAAGTTTCTGCTCGGGGAATGGGAAAATGAGGAACTAAGAACATCTGGAATCTTCCTCAGCCTTTGGGTGGCACAGTGACCTCTCCCTCCTCCCTTTCTGGTGTCCTACTTTCTTCAGGTCTTCCCTTCTGTCTCTTCCGCCCCTAAGACTTGGGCTTGGCTTTACCTGCTAGCTGTCCTCGACTGGACACCGTGAATGCCTGTCCTATGAATGAGAATCATTGCCTAACTGGCACTGTGGGATTTCCATCTGTAGCCTAGGCCGGGTAGCACATATTTCTGGGCATTCACGCCGTTCCCAAGTGATTGAAGAGGGTACCTTGCAACATGCAGGAGATCTTTAAAGGTCCTTCCCCCCCCCCCCCCAAAAAAAGGCATATGAAAATAGCCATACATGCAACTACTTTGGAAATTATTCCCTTTTTGTTGTGTGGTGCTATGCTGTGAAGTAGTCTCTGTGTGCACATACTTGTAGAGACATCTGAAATAACCTCTAAAGCAGCCACATAAACCTTCTAAAGAAGATGGCTGCTTTAATGGTTTGCACATCCATATGGTTGTACACAACGTTCAAATGCTACAGAGAACAGGTAGTCCATGCTTAATGACCACAATTGGGACCTGCAACTCCATCGCTAAGCAGCATGTCCATTAAGCAGAACATCATGTGACCACGCCAGACTTATGTCACTTCCGCTGCAGTTGCCAAGCAAATCACCCCCCATCATTAAGGGAGACATCACTTGTGATTTGTGACTTGCAGTTTTACTGTTGGCTTCTCCATTGATTCTGCTTGTTGGAAGTTAGCTGCGAAGCACGCAAATGGCAATCACATGACTGCAGGACACTGCAACGGTCGTAAATGCCTGTTGGTTGAGAAGCACCTGAATGTCAATCATGTGACTGCAGGGACATTGCGACAGTCATAAATGTGATGACCAGTTGTAAAGTTACTTTTTCAGTGCTGTCCTAATTTCGAACAGTCACTAAACAGGGCAGTTGTTAAGTCAGGTCTACCTGTAGGTAAAATTAGATAAGCTTTAGGGAAAAAACAAAATAAATGGGATTGGTTGATATATAAAATTATGCATGGAGTAAAGAGGTATCTCATAGTAATAAAACCATAGTTATCCAAAAAAGTTGAATGTTAGGGGACTTAGGACATAAAAAAGGAAACAGTTCTTTACATGCTGCATAACACAGCTATAGAATATTTACTACAAAATGTAGTAATAGTTTAAAAAGGAATTAGGAAGGGTAAAATATTCATGCCAACTTAGGTATGGAAATAATTCAGTACTTCATATCATCTTCGGAATAGGAGGCAGTATGTTTTTGAATACTAATTGCTACAATTGTTATTGTGTTCCTTCTGCTTGTGAAGTTTCCATACCTTCAATGGAACAATGTTCCATTGGATAATTTGATTTAATCGGATATAAAAGATCAGATTAAACCTTTTTGTCACATAGTCTGGAGGAAGGTTCTTCTATTATTTCCATAACTCAACTTTTGATTCCAGATTTGGAGTAGCCCTGAGCCATATTGCTTTGATCCCATTCTTTCTGTGCACTTTCTTCTTATCTCTCTGCAAAATTTTACATTCTTCCTACTACATTTATTAAAGAAAAAGCATGCAGCAGTTGCTTGCAGCTTCTGAATACTTGCTCAGCTAAGAACACTTCCACCCCACATTGTTTCTAATCCTTCAAAAACCAGTTTAAGGCTTTCTGAAATTATTATCACTTCTACAAATCTTAGTCACTGAAAACACCATGGTCCAAGAAGTACTAGTTGAGACTGATTACAAAGAATATTCCGTCAATGCGTGCCCATAATTGCATCATTACAGAGTAAAAAAAATCTGTGCATCCCCACTTTACACAAGAGGAATAGCAAATAAATTGCTAATATTCCTTTTTCCAATTACTTTGTTAGTTGCATTTACCTTGGTATAATAAAGAAATAAATAAATACACAAATATATAAATTATAAGACTGTGGATGCTCTATAGGGAACTACAAAACCATAGGTTCTGTAGAATCTGTAGGTTAGGGGAGACAGATGTGTGTAATGTGTCCACAAGGTGGAAGGAACAATGAGGCAAGAATTCCTGCCAATGGGATAAATGATTGCCTTCAGGGTTTGCAGAACTGCAGAGCTGCAGATGAGAAAAGCAGTTCTTCAAATACTGTACATCGCAGAGAAATAAATGGACTCAGCTTCCAAACACTGAAATGAGCCAGATCCAGAGCTGATTATGAACTGATGCAAACATCCCATGTGGAAGTATCCTTATAGACAGCTGAACAGTACAAGCATCCACAAGTAGTAGTTATTCTTGCCTGTCCTTTTTCTGGGTGAGTAACAGTTGAAATTTCACCCAGCAAACTAAAGCCTCTAGTCCAGTGTTTCTCAACCTTGACAATTTTAAGATGTGTGGACTTCAACTCCCAGAATTCCCCAGCATGACTGGGGGATTTGGGGAGTTGAAGTCCACACGTGTTAAGGTTGTCAAGGGTGAGAAACACTGCTCTAGCCTGTATCACAAAGAGGAGAGTTAACAGATCCCAGTTACAAGCATAGTAATAATTTGAACAACACAAATCATGCAAATAGGAAGGCTTGTGCTGGAGAAAGATGGAAAGCTCTGCTTTAACATTGGATTAATAGATTTGAAGTTAGGAAGCCTCAGATATGTGCTGAGGGTAAGGCAAAGGCTGAGTTATAAGGATATATCCTTAAAGAACAAGTAGCAAGGTGTCTTCAGACTGCAGTTGGAGAATATGTATATGAGTCCTTACTCAGCTGAGCAACTGAGGAGCAGAATTGGCAGAAGTTGCTCCCAGCTCTGTTCTTTTTCTTTGTCTTTGTCAGCCAGTGCGTTATTGGAATTCAACTTGTTCACCCAGACTTCAAATAGCCGAGTCTTCCAGTCATCTACTGCATGGAACATGCAAAGACCTCTGTAATCTAATTTGTTAGCTGCAGCAGCAATAATTTTGTCCTGCTGGAGTTAAATTACTTAAGGCCAAGGCACTGAGCCTTTTACTCTATCGCACACAGCATTGTGTATATAAGGATTTAAAAGCTTTGCAAGCAACACAAACTAAATGTACAAGAACAATGCTGTATATTATCTCCTTCGTGCCTAACACACTTTTGTGTCTGGAATCTGGTCTTCGCATGAGAATATGCCAGCTAAAGTACTGGCTGAAACTAAATTATTCCAAGGATTGTTGCCCATCCTAATTGTTGATAGATTTGCTTCTTCCTAGAAGAAAGGTATTAAAAGTTACTGGGGTCCTTCAGCCGGCTTCTTGCTCAAAAGATACAAGGAAGCAACTTCAGAGATTAACACAGCATCCTTTGGATGCAACATTTTTTTTAGAAAGTGATTTTTAAAAAAGAATGTAAATTTTTTAGAAAATGTAATTTTTTAAGAAAATTTGTTAGAAAATAATTTAGTAAATTCGTTAGAAAATTTAATCTCCCCCACTAATTATAATGATGATCAAACTAGTCTATTCCTCATAGGAGACAGTTTCATTGGCTACATGTAATATGTTGCCATCTGTGGTACTAGAATGGAGCTATAACAATAGCGTTTTATAAGAGCACCTCAGAAAAGTCAAATGAGATTCTTATATTTTGTTATGCTGTCATATATACCAACCCTGGCGCTCTGACCTAATAATTAGCCACACATCTTGACCAGCTTGCTGAAAAAAACATGTTCTTTTCCTGTTTGCAGATTTGTCTATAGAAATTACCAGGGGGCTTGGTAAATTTTTCTCTGTAGAAACTGGGGAAAAGAATCTGATTTTCTGGAATTGTTAATTTGGTAGTTGCATTGGCTCCAGGTTGATTATTGTTTTGATTTTTAAGTGTTCTGTGTTTTTATTTTATTACTCTTTTCTTACTTTTTTTATTTGACGTCATTGTATATAGCTTTGGGTTTCTACAATAAACATGTTTAATAATCAGGTGGGAAATTGAAAGAATGGAAGATAGATACAGTACCAAGGCGTAAAGGAAATTGCAAAGACCACCTCACCTTTTCTCCCTTTGGGTAGCATAGACCTTCATACATTTTAATTTCTTGAGGAGCCAACTTTCTCCATCCATATACAGTGGGGCAAAAAAGTATTTAGTCAGCCACCAATTGTGCAAGTTCTCCCACTTAAAAAGATGAGAGAGGCCTGTAATTTTCATCATAGGTATATCTCAACTATGAGAGACAAAATGGGGGGAAAAATCCAGAAAATCACATTGTCTGATTTTTAAAGAATTTATTTGCAAATCATGGTGGAAAATAAGTATTTGGTCAATATCAAAAGTTCATCTCAATACTTTGTTATATATCCTTTGTTGGCAATGACAGAGGTCAAATGTTTTCTGTAAGTCTTCACAAGGTTTTCACACACTGTTGCTGGTATTTTGGCCCATTCCTCCATGCAGATCTCCTCTAGAGCAGTGATGTTTTGGGGCTGTCACTGGGCAACACGGACTTTCAACTCCCTCCAAAGGTTTTCCATGGGGTTGAGATCTGGAGACTGGCTAGGCCACTCCAGGACCTTGAAATGCTTCTTACGAAGCCACTCCTTCGTTGCCCGGGCGGGGTGTTTGGGATCATTGTCATGCTGAAAGACCCAGCCACGTTTCATCTTCAATGCCCTTGCTGCTGGAAGGAGGTGTTCACTCAAAATCTCACGATACATGGCCCCATTCATTCTTTCCTTTACACGGATCAGTCGTCCTGGTCCCTTTGCAGAAAAACAGCCCCAAAGCATGATGTTTCCACTCCCATGCTTCACAGTAGGTATGGTGTTCTTTGGATGCAACTCAGCATTCTCTCTCCTCCAAACACGAGTTGAGTTTAGACCAAAACGTTCTATTTTGGTTTCATCTGACCATATGACATTCTCCCAATCCTCTTCTGGATCATCCAAATGCTCTCTAGCAAACTTCAGACGGGCCCGGACATGTACTGGCTTAAGCAGGGGGACACGTCTGGCACTGCAGGATTTGAGTCCCTGGCAGCGTAGTGTGTTACTGATGGTAGCCTTTGTTACTTTGGTCCCAGCTCTCTGCAGGTCATTCACTAGGTCCCCCCATGTGGTTCTGGGATTTTTGCTCACCGTTCTTGTGATCATTTTGACCCCACGGGGTGAGATCTTGCATGGAGGCCCAGATCGAGGGAGATTATCAATGGTCTTGTATGTCTTCCATTTTCTAATTATTGCTCCCACAGTTGATTTCTTCACATCAAGCTGCTTGCCTATTGCAGATTCAGTCTTCCCAGCCTGGTGCAGGTCTACAATTTTGTTTCTGGTGTCCTTCAACAGCTCTTTGGTCTTGGCCATAGTGGAGTTTGGAGTGTGACTGTTTGAGGTTGTGGACAGGTGTCTTTTATACTGATAACAAGGTCAAACAGGTGCCATTACTACAGGTAACGAGTGGAGGACAGAGGAGCCTCTTAAAGAAGTAGTTACAGGTCTGTGAGAGCCAGACATCTTGCTTGTTTGTAGGTGACCAAATACTTATTTTCCACCATGATTTGCAAATAAATTCTTTAAAAATCAGACAATGTGATTTTCTGGATTTTTTTCCCCATTTTGTCTCTCATAGTTGAGGTATAGCTATGATGAAAATTACAGGCCTCTCTCATCTTTTTAAGTGGGAGAACTTGCACAATTGGTGGCTGACTAAATACTTTTTTGCCCCACTGTACAGGTCTGTGAGAGCCAGACATCTTGCTTGTTTGTAGGTGACCAAATACTTATTTTCCACCATGATTTGCAAATAAATTCTTTAGAAATCAGACAATGTGGTTTTCTGGATTTTTTTCCTCATTTTGTCTCTCATAGTTGAGGTATACCTATGATGAAAATTACAGGCCTCTCTCATCTTTTTAAGTGGGAGAACATGCACAATTGGTGGCTGACTAAATACTTTTTTGCCCCACTGTATCAAAGCTGCATACATTATATTGTTACTATTCCTATTTAATAGTACCCTCTCAAACATGACCAGAACACAATAAGACATAAAAAAGCATCACTGTATCACATTTAAAAACATTTAAAAGAATTCATAAGATAGTTAAACAGCCATAACCCAGTTAGCAGACTATCAAAAATGTTCTGCTACTTACATTGTTTATGGAATACAATTTTGGGAGACATATTTTTAAAAGGAATATAGGAAAGTACACATAAATCTCAATAATCCTCAATAGGTAAAACCAAACACAATATAAAAATAATATTCAGAGCAAGTAAAACTCTATAAAGATTAGAGTTAAAGAAGAACAAGTTAGAAAGTAGTGAGTTCTTCCTATTATTTATTTTACAAAGTCTTGTTTTGCTTCTTCTACTATCTAACAAACTCAAATGTTATTTATAGTTAAATTATCCAAGGCATATCCAGAGATAGAAATGCATATATATTAGAACTCCATACATAATGTTCTTATAAAATATATGTAACAATACTACCAATTGAAAACCTATCAATAAAAGCAATATAATGTAGCTCATATAGTATGACATAAATTAGTTCCCTACTTTTAAAGAGAAAAACATTATTTCTAATAATGTAGTTAGAGTCAGCTTTAAATTATTGCTAAATATGAAGTTTGGATATGTCTAACTACAGTGTTTTAAGCTGATAGAAGCCATCTATGTATCGGCTTGGTCTCTAATTCCACTTTCAAACTGCATCATCAATATGAGCAGAAGAGAAGCCATATTATCCAATACTCAGATTCTGAAGCCTGTAAATCTCAACTTAGTATTGCAAGGAGGGGTGCGAATAATAGATGCAAGGGCTCTACGCAAGGGGAAAGGAATATCAAAGACCCAGAGCTCTAACTAAAGTTTTAGAAACCTGTAATTTTAGTATCATTGTAATTATATATTTTAGGATTGAATTTATTTTATTTATTCTCAGATTTAAAATGTCTCTTCTTTTCTGAAATGTGATATTCCAGTTGCCCCGCATCTGGTATACATGTGCATGTGTACAAGAAACAGGTACACAGCAGCTATAAACACAAGATAATTACATAGAATAATGGAAAATTGTGATTTCACGCAACCCATTTGGCAGAAGAGAAAATTATTTTGCTACGTGCAAAACCATTGCAAATTTTAATTCACACATTCTCTAATGAATGCTTAGAACTAACATTTCTAAAAGAATAGAGATTTATTTTGAAAAATACAAAATAAAATCTCTTGCAGTTTCAAACTAATTTGTAAAAATGCACACCTCTTTGATTTTTGCAAAACAATCTGCTTTGAAATTAACACCTACTTTTGTTTAAGTACAAGGTTTTACTGATCAGAATACAGAAATTAATTGTATCTGTTTTAAAATTAAATTTAAAAACTTTTGGATTTAATTCAAGAGAATGTATTTTATTTCAATCATGGAGCTCAGGAATAACCAAGGTACCCATACTAGAATGATAGATCTATTATATTATCACAGTACTTCTTCAAATTTTCCTATCTCTAGTATATCTAAGTACTCAGCTCCATATTTCATATGACAGCAGCCAAGTCCATCCATGTTTAAAATGTGGGTAGAACTGAAAAGGTGAAACAAGTAAGCGAGCAGAGGAATGAATTCTCACAAACTGTAGTTATTTCTCCCTCCCCCTGTCCCATCCAGAGACATTCCCACAATCAGGACTCACTAAGAAACCAAATTACCAAAATAAGAGATCATCCAATCCTGATCGACCCACATTTGGCTGCTTTTACCATTTCTGCATATTCCTTTGTAATGGTTCTCATATTCTTCTTTATTCCACTTAATATACTCCCATGCTTCCCTTCCCTTCCCTTCCCTTCCCTTCCCTTCCCTTCTTTTCTTAATATTTTATTGAAGAACATAGTCACTTAAATACTGTTTTCCCTTGCACTTAATTTGCTCCAGGTTCACATTAAGAAGACATACTATTATTAACTGGAAGAATGCAGTAAATGAAAATAGTCTCAATCAAAATACTTTTTCTTGTACTGTACATTTATTGCCATCCTACCAATACGATCATGGTAGTTTGCAGTGAAGTCTTCTACATAATATTTAGTCTGAGTATGGTAAGCCCTATATCAGAAGGAGTCTGGTAGTACTTTTTCCGACTAACAAATTTATTAGCAGGCAAAAGCTTTTGTGAGCTGCAGCTCCCTTCATTAGATGCATAGAAGGGTTTGACTGATACAGTTTAGGATTTTAATCGTTTAACACATTGCAATTATTAATTAATACAGTAATTGTAGTCTGCTTCACAAGTAGCCTACATCTGCATAACCCCTCTATCCCCTCTCCCCATGCATTCACAGTTTAAATCCTATGGCAGTCTAGCCACTCTGTGCATCTGCTAAAGTTAGCTGCAGCTCATGAAAGCTTCTGTCTTTTAATAAAAATTGTTAGTCAGAGAAGGTGCCACCGTAGACAACATGGCTCCCCTCCCCCTAATATGGGGCTTAGTATCAAATGATTTGCATAAATGTGCACACTTATTTGTCTGTGTTAGAAGAATATTATTCATGGTACTATGTTGTTTTTGGTATTCAGCAGCTGAATTAGGAAGACTATGAATCAGTTTCTAACTAATCCATAGATATCCCTGTTATTTCACTACATATAAACTTGCTGTTGTAAGTATTTTATACACTGTCAGTTCTAAACCCAGATAATACACACTACTGAATATAATTAGACTTACCTCTGAATAAACAGAATTGGATTGATTTTATTCAATCAAGCAGTTAACCCAGAAAGCAAAACTGGAAATGTTATATGCAAAGACAAAGCAAAATATTTTGCATATTTAGATTTGACTCTTCCTGAAGACATACAGGTAGTCCCCAGGTTAAGAACGCCCGGTGTAAGGACAACCATAGTTAACAACCGAACCTATTGAAGCAAAATTCAAGTTAAATACACAATGGTTCAAGTTAATTACACAATACTACTTATACAGTATTATACAATAATACTGTTCCAGCTTTCATACAAATTCAACTTAAGGACAGACCTTGGGAACAGAACTCATTCTTAAACTGGGGACTACTTGCATAAGATTCCTTGCAAATCTTGAAAAGTCAAATATTCTAAATTAGAAACACAATAGCCAAAATATACGTTGGTATAAATAGGAAGAACCAATGGAAATTATTAGCATTTTGCCAAATCTGTTCATTTCTTCATGGTAACCCAAATGAACATAATCTGTTTAACAAAAATTCAGTTAATAGTTATATGCCACAGGAGATGCAACTGGACTGACAATATTTCTTTGCTGAAGTCACAAAAGTACAAAGACAGTGATACTAATGAATATATGTTATATTTAACCCTTGTCTACTATCATATACTCAGCAAGGCATATAAAAAGTTTTTCCAGGTCCAATAAATCAGATACTAAAGATTACAGTAACCTAATCAAAGAAAGGGCAGTAGGAATTCAATCAGCTCAGGATGGGCAAGCGTTTACAGAATAGGGATATTTTATGAACACAGAGTTATCAAGCATTCGTGCACAGATTTTACATTTGCCCAGGTTATCATGTGACAGCTGAAACTTCCCAACAAGAACTTGGTCAACTGATGAAAGAAACATTCTTTAATAGTCTCTTCATTCAGCACAGCATTCATTAAAGTAATACTGTCTTTTATATGTATCACAAAAGGCATTTACTCTCTTTCCTCCTACCTAAAGCTGATGATAACATAATCCATGGCCTACGTTCTGATAGTTTGGAAAAGTCTGGAGAGCGCAACTGATCATACTCTGAGTGTTTACATATGCTCCTGGATCCCAAAATACAGTCTTATGTCATGAATGGTCAGTTTCCTATTTCCTTCTTAATTCAGAAACACCAAATGTTCAGCAACGTGGCTAAAAATAAAACCAAGAAAAAAGAAACTGAATAAAATATAACAGACTACTATTCACAATGACTGTTTAACAATTTTCCACATTGCCTAAAATATGCATAATTTCTATACTGAAACCAGTTACACTGGTTTTGCTCTTTATATTTTATATCAGCTGAACCATGGTTAGATTAACATTTCACTAACCATCTGTAAAAGCCATTCATGGTTTAACATGTGTGAATCCAGCCAATTGCATCTCATTTAACAAATCATGTTCAGAACAAACCACATTTAGCACAAATACAGCCTATGTCTATCTGCTTGGTGATATCCAAAATAAACTTTCAAATGTATAGACTTTTATTCATAATACAGTTTTACAAGCTGATTGCAAGAAAGAAAAGAAGCATTTGATTCTAAAATAAATACAAGCATCCCTTTTTGTACTGAGGAAGGATTGGGAAGACAGAGTTCCAAATTCCTACCTATTTTACTTATAGGTAATCATAGACCAATCATTTCCTATTTTATCTCCTCCAGTATGACTTTCTGAGGTCTTTTGGACATTTCTGGTGTGACAACTACCTAGTGGGAAAAAAAGATGAGCAAGTATAGGTGAGGCATTACCCAGGTGCTAATATTTTAAATTGTAACCAAAGATTTTCTTAATTAATAATTCTGCTGTTTAACTCAGCCACTTTGGGGCCAGTCATCGTCCTTAGGGAACTGGTCCCTGCTCCATAAGTTAAGACTGTATAAATTCTGAAGCTTCTTAAATAACCAAACCTGGTCGTAGAGACTAAATAGCTGCATCGCACAAAAATATGATCTCTTTTTCTATATTATTCAACAGGAATTTGGGAGGCCACATTTTTGCATCGATAATGAATTAACAATCATTGGTATATTACTATAGTCTTATATACATAATGCAATATGCACACGTTCATAATTTTTGCTCATTTCATGATTTCATTTGAATGTTACATGATCTTGTCAGCATACTTTTGTTTTTATATTTTATTTCATATAATTTGGTTGATAATTTTTCAAATTTTCTTTATAAATTAATACTATGCATCCTATTTATAGCATCATTATGTAAATTTAATTTTTACATAATAATTAAATTTAATATTTAAATTTCAGAAAGCCTAGTATATTACAGGGGGAAAAAACAAAAAGGCAGGACAACTGAAAACAGCCATAAGCTACTGCAACATTACTTACAATAGCTGTATTAAATGTTACTGTTAAAAGAATTTATGCTAAATATAAAGCAAATTTTAATACACATGCAAGATTCCTACTATGGATTTTACATATCAGCCTTTCTATCTTTTTAAACAAAGAAATGGAGACCAAATGACATCCTTTATTTTTTATTTTTGTTTTGATGATCAGAGGAGAAACATGGTATGCATGGCATGCTTTATCTTTGCCATAAGTTTCTTTTGATAATTAGAACAGAATTTTCATTAAGGTGCAGGCAGATCTGTGTGCCAGCATAAAATGGGCAATATATAATAAAATGTATATTGTAGTTCCAATAGACCCCTCACCACATGGGCAAAGCCTTAGGCCAGTGTTGTCCAAACTTGGCCACTTTAAGATGAGTGGACTTCAACTCCCAGAATTCCCCAGCCAGCTATGCTGGCTGGGGAATTCTGGGAGTTGAAGTCCACTCATCTTAAAGTGGCCAAGTTTGGACAACACTGCCTTAGGCCAAAGGAGTATATTTGTACCTCCCTTCTAGGACTGAGGTAGGAAAGACATCCAATTAACCCAGGGAGAATACCATCCTATACTTAGGGATTGTAATTTGACAGGTATATGTTGCAGGTCTAAGGAGGGTGAAAGAGCTAGTCGTGAATATATCCTTGGGAAAAAAATGCCAGGTCTAATTGGATATCAGCATCCTTAATCCACTACCTAAAAACTGCTATTGCACACTCATACCCAACTGTACAGAGTTGGGTTAATTAAAATCCAAGGAGTTCCAATTTTTTGCCTACTGCTTTGGGCCATGATGAAACAAAATTCTCAGTAAGAATCCAAGATATCAGGCCTACAGGGGCAAAGTATATTGTGCCCAGGACTGTAAAAATGTATAACCAAGCATTGTTCTCAGTCTTACTGATACCAGCCTCATGGATTTAATTGATTATACCATTTCATTAGATTCTTGAAATGTTACTCTAGAGTAGAAATAATAATGTTCTAACCCCTAAGTGAAATCAACTCTCAATTTTTTTAAAAAAAAGTATATTCATGATATAAAGCCAATTAGAACTATTATGGTGGGCTTTTTTTCTTTAGTAAGTGTTCAATACCATTTTTTTTCACTGACTGCAACTCTTGGAAATTGCAGCAGATATTTCTGCTCTTTCATTCTTGATACTTCATGAAACCTATTTTAGAAAAGGAGGTATTAGACAACATGCATTAGACAAATGTATACTGACAGATTCCTACTGAATACCATCAGTTGCTATTCTGAAAGACAAGGATATATTCCAATTGCAGGAAAATCTAGTTGTTTAAAATTCTAAGTGCAAAATTCTGCTATGAATCTAAGCTTCTTTGAAGTTCAGACCTGTCTGGTCCAGAGTCTTGGCTCCATTTACAGCTGAAGATCCCCTGGCATAATCTACCAAGGATCAGATTCAAGTGTGAAACATACATGAAATGTTTCTGTAACAAGTAGCTGCTAACCTGCAGTCCAGGAAACAGCCATGGTTGTGAGGGTATTGGAGATGGTCCCTGGAATATATAATTTTATATATATGAATGCACACAAACTTTCATGTTTTCAAATCCCATAAGATGTTGAGGTTATCTTGTGATTTTGGCAATGTTGCCAAAATATTGCAACACTTCCTACTGTGATCTCACAATGTTTGGGCCATTAAAAATAATTTTGATTTGATTTGAATGATGAAAGGAGTTGATCATCTTTTTCAGGGGCCCAAGATCCTCCATTACATATGCCTATCTTATGTGGTGAGCCTCAATATAATATAGTGGTCTATATAAAGGAAAAATTTGGGAGGCATTGCTCTAAACATCACTGGCATTCAGCACAGACACTCTTGAAATGTTCCTTATTTTCATCCCGAGTACTAAGTGCTAATGCTTAAAAAAATTGCAGTAGACTATTAATATGCCAACAGGTGCCTGGGACTGCTATAGGTTAACAGAGCATGAATCTGGTAATCCTCACACCCAATTTCAACAGGAAAGAATATTGTGTCATACTTCCCAATGCTCACAAGTAAATATTTTCTGGAAAGCACAATAAACTTTAGGTTGCCAACAGTCCCAAAAATAAATAAATAACAAATAAACCAAATAACAGAGACAGAATGAAGAATCTGCAATATCGAAGCTTCAAAATTTGTTCTGGGGCTTAAGGATAACTAAAGATAGATTAACATTTCATGTTCCTTTGAAATACCTATATGGCAGGTAGATTTGTGTGCCCTTTTACACTAAAAATTGGGAGCTTTTTTACTGGCACATGATTCACCAGCATGTCCTGTCATTTTAAATGCCCAATTTTATGAGAATGTTACTATATTTTAAATCAGTTTCAAAGAGGTCAAAAATGAAAGGTGAGATTTGGGGCCACCACAACTGGACTGCAGAAACCTGGATGACTACTAGATGATGAAGCGAGTTTACAGTACCACCTTTTTTGCTGCCATTTAGTGATTGTCTGGATTTTGAGCACAGATATGGTATCCCTAGTGAAACTGATCCCACACTTAGGTTTACAGACAAATAAACATTAGCATTTCTGGTGATTACCATTCTTTTTTTAGCAGGAACTAAGCTTGGAAAATTTTGATTCCTTTTGAACTGTAAGAAATGAATTCTAGTAACACATACTGTATGATCAAGGCAGATGAACTGATTAGAAAATTAGAATAATAAATTACCGTATGTCTTTTGGATGTGCTTTCTGAAATGTAAATAATCCCACTTACAAAACCTAACTGTTACATCTATGGAAGCTAGCACGTGATGAGATCAGCTATCATGTTATATCCTAAAAATTCTTCAAGATCTTTACTAATGCATATAACATAGCCTGGTGAATATTTTTACATAGGGCAGGGCTCCCAAAATAACTTCAGAGAAATTAATTAAGGCCCTTCCTTAGAAGGGATGAAAAGTGGAAATGCATACCAACAAACACAGCTCTATAATAGAAACATCAGTCAAAATTATTTGTAGATTGCTAGGTTTGCACGTTTTACTTCACAGTGCTTTCCCAAAAGTTTTACATAACAATTTTTAAAAGTTGATTTAAGAAATGAATTAGATATGTTAAAAACTAAATGAGTATTGATAAGCTCTAATATGCATGGCAAAATACCTGTTTTTCTATTACTCTTTATAATTATTTCTGTGGCAGAGCCCATAATAAAACAGTACAAATCAGACCAAACATTCCTTATGGATTATTGCATTTCTTGAATGGGAAAATTGTTATCCTAAAAACAAATTAAGGAAGCCAACAAGTCTCAAGTAGTAATAATAGCAATATCAGCAATAATTGACTCAATGTTTGCTATGAAAACATCCAAAAGGGGCTGAAAGTACCTTTGATTGAGTAAAGTATTTTACAATACTTTGAATGTGTGTGTAAAGTAGAAAAATCCTAATTGTAATGTTAGTTTTTTATTGCCTTATATAAAAGAGAATCAAGAGTGCAATCCTGTGATTTGAGGAGAGTACCCCAAGAGCTAAAGATTAGCCTACAGCTTCCTTTTCCATTGAGAAAGGGGAAAACCTTGAATCAAAATTGGGGTCTTTTTGCTGCTACTGCTCCTCAACTGGCAACGTTTTGAGGATTAGAAGGAAGGGGGGAAAAAAGCACCTGAAAAGAACAAAACTTCTCTGGGGGAAAACCATAGGCAGAGAACATAAAGGAAAAAGAAAGCTTGACAAGTGAAATGATATCCAAAAGAAAAAATCCTAATATTTCTTAATTGTATTAAATATTTGATTTGAGTCTCTTTATGATGATCAAGAAGAACTCAACAGTATACTTTTAATGAGGAAAGGGGAGAGGAAATACTAATTATCTGAAGCAATATTGTTTGCTCATTTCTACATTAAGAATCTCATCCTGATAAAATGCCATGTCCAATTTTAATTGTACAGTATATGCAAAGGTTTCCAGATTAACCAATAATTTCATTCTGACAGAAGAATAAAATCAAATATTGGGGCTTCAAAAGCTATTGCTAGAGCTTCTGCAAATAATTAATGCTGATTGTTGTACAAAATAGGTGAAAGTAAAAAAAAAAACCAGTTTTATTTTACTATAGTAGTTCCTCTTTAGTCTAGCCCAGTGTTTCTCCACCTTAGCAACTTTAAGATTAATGGACTTCAACTCCCAGAATTCCCCAGCCAGCCATGCTTAGGTCTTTATGATAGCTATAAATCTCACTGCCATGCAGGAATGAGAGAACTCAGGGAGGGAAGGAGGTGTTAAACCCCTTTCTCCGTCATATTCTGGTTGCTGGAACAGACCATCTGCTCTCTTGCTCTGGGTGCTTGATTTGTAAGTCACCTTGAAGTTAAACCAGAAAAAATAACAGTAACCATGAAATCTACCATTGGTTCAGCTTCTGTGCTGTTTGTATGTATTCCAGATAATGCTGCTCAGTCTTGACTTCTATGAGACTTTTTTTTCTCCCTCTAGTAGATGTTTCCAGGTCTCAAATCCATCTTGATTACAAGGAGTGCCTTATCCCAGAGGATATAGAGTTGTTTTGAGGGCTTAATTTCCTGGAATAATAGGCACAAGGCACAAGGTATGTATATTCTCTGCAATTTACAACTGAATGACCCCCACTACAACACTGAAGCATCTCTTTCAATGACAAATGTATAGGAGTGTCAGAATGTTACAGGGCAGGCTGAGTAGAGAAAACCTTATTTAGCTTTTCAAAGGCTTTCTGAGCTGGTGCATCCCAAATTAACGGAGTTTGTTTGCAGATTAGGTTGGGACTGTGGACTAAGCAAAACCTAGAATGAAGGAGCAGTAATAGTTTGCAAAGCCCATTAACCTCTGGATATCCTTGACTCCTTGGGGATGTTGCCAGGACTAGATAGCTTCCACTCTGGCAGAGTCCATCTGAATCATGTGACTCCCATAAAGGTCAAAATTAGAGAAAATACATGCCTTCTGCAAATGCTCCAAACGTTTAGTGATTAGGGCAGAGCATATTTATTCCAGATAGTGATATGGTTGAGAGCCTGGTAATCATTACAGAATCACAATTTACATCCATCCATCCATCCATCCATCCATCCATCCATCCATCCATCCATCTATCTATCTATCTATCTATCTATCTATCTATCTATCTATCTATCTATCTAATTCATATGATTGCCCATCTCACAAAAGTGACTCTGGGTAGCATACAACAATTAAATGAAACAGTAAATATATAGAAAACATCATTATTAAAAATATAAAACAGTCATTATTAAACTACAAACCACCAGGCATAGGAGAGAGTAAATATTAATCAAAATGATGGAGCCATCTTAGAACGTCATTGGCCCCCTGGGACCCCCAGGCCTGATGACATAGCCAGATCTTGAGGGGCTTATGGAACAGTACCAGGGATGGACTTAACCTCACTTTGGGGACAAGAATGTTTCATAAAGTGGGTGCCACAGCAGACAAGGCCCACCTCCTGGAACCCGCCAAGTGTAAGTCCCTAGCAGATGGGATCTGAAGCATACCTTCTCTGCCAGATCTAATGCCAGATCCAATTCCCTTAATTTCTTTTTTAAAAGTTGCATAAGGGCAGCAGTAGGTGATGCAGAGAGGCAAATGAAGCCTCTCATAAGATTCTTGCTGATAAAAGTCCCACTGAGTAGCAAATTCTAGCTTTGAAAGTGGAGAGATCCACCTTACTGGAATTTTGGCTCCAGAGATCAGATCAATGGAGCAGTTGTAGGGCCAATGAGATAGATCAGCCTCCTGTTCACATGAAGTCAGCATACCTGTCAGAAAGCTCTCTCTGATTGTATCAGCTGCCACAACTGCAACAGGTGTAGCTGATTTTATTTATTTATTTACATGGATTTTAAAAAAAAAAACTTCCAACAACTCTGAGTGCTGTACATGATAAAAAGGTCCACCGCATGGACCTAACCACAAGTCACTTCCCAATCAATGTTAACCACCCAGGAGGGAGCTGAAATTAATAAACAGGTCACTGAGATAACAGTCTGAAGGACTTTGTCCACTTCATCAAGAGTCACAGGTTTAAACTAATCCCAGTAAACCCACAAGATCATATCCCAGGGACCTCAACAGGACTTCTCCAGTTGTCCATATAACAGTTCCTTTGTTTTGCCTGCTGTTCAGGTGACAGATGAGGTCTGGCCCTTCCAGTTTATATGAGTTCTGGAGGCCTGGATGATGTACCTTAAGCTTCAGGCAGTTGGAGCTTAGGTCCTTGCATCTGGAAGGAGACTGAATGAAGTCTCTGGGTCCAGACCCACATCAGTTTACAAACACAGATGAATGATGTCTTGCAAAGTGGCAGGGTGTTCCACTTTGGATAACTCATCTAGAATGCCCACTGCAAGTGCCTCCTGGCACTGGTCCATCAGAGCAGCCTCATTCCAGTCTAGGTTTTGGGCCAAGAGTCAAGTCAGTCATATTTGCCTATTAATTGGCCTCTCTGCTGTAACTCCCTAGTGCAACAGTTTGTCATGGAAGATCTCGTAGGATCTTCAGACATAAAGTACCTAACAAACTTACTGTAGTTAGATAACTATGGGTTGAATAGCCTAATTAGCAGCTGAGCCCAAAAGCAGACTGATAAAGAAGCCAACTTTCAATTGGTCTGTGTGGAAGTCTTTGAGATAAAGGCTCGTGTAAGATTACAGTGAGCCAAAAAAGCAGAAACTGACCAAGAGTACTATCAGAGTTCTTCAGTACCAAGACAGGCATTTAAGATGTGGTGTTGCAGCCTGTACATATAGTCCTTACTTACTGACTGCTAGTTCAGCAACCATTCAAAATTACAATGGTGCTGAAAAAGATTAAAGACAGGTCTTGAAACTTGCGGCAGTCACAACATCCTGTGGTCACGTGATTGCCATTTGTAACCTTCACAGCTGGCTTCTGACAAGCAAAGTCAGTGGGGAAGCTGGCAGGAAGTTGCAAGTCACAGTCATATGATGTTGTGCTTAGTGACTGCAAATGATTTGCTTCACAACCACAGCTGGAACTGATGTCATAAGTCAGATGCAGTTATGTAATATTTCACTTTACAACCACATCACTTAGTGATGGAGTTGCCAGTCCCAACTGAGGTTGGTAAGTGAGGATTACCTGCACTATCAGTTGTGTCAGTTTTGCTTTTAGTTGTTCAATTTCAACTGGTAATTGTTCCATACAGGAGGCTACAGTTAAGGGAGGGGCTTCTTTTATAGGGCTTGGCAAGCAATCTGCCCTATGCTAGCACTTAAAGTGCAGGAGGTCAGAACTGGGTTAATGTCTTTATGACAGGTATCAATCTCAGGCATGTGAGAGCTCAGGAAAACCAAACAATTTTAGTACAGAAGCTAAGGTTCTATGCAGACAAATCCAGGAATCAAAGCTGAGTCTAGTATTGTATAAGTCCAAAGATCACTCAGAATCTTAAGCAGCACATATTCAAGGAAGTCACGTCCAAGGTTGGAAAGTTGTTTGTCAACAATAGTCTTGACTCCCAAGCTCTTCTTTCATAGTATGGATAGGCTTGCCTATTTTCCTCAGTCCTTTTGTGAAGCCTCATTGGCTTATCTCTGTTCTACTTGTTCTTGTTGTATGTGCAAGGGCTGAAGATCTTTTCCTGCTCAGGGTCTAGGTCAGGTGACTCAACCTGCTGCTGCCCTTCTGCAACAAGTGGGTAAATAGCTGACTCCTCTAGACTTGCAGGCTCATCTTCCAACAGCCCCTGCTCTTTCTGAGCCTCATCTGCAAATGTCTAAGAGTCTGCTAGTTCCTGATTAGCAAGGTCAGAATCTGCCAAGCCCTGCTCCTCCAATTAAGAAACTGACTGGTCAGACAGACCCATAACAACTGTTGGGTGGCATTCCACTGATGGAACAAGGTTGGAGAAATATTGATTTTTCACCACTCTTATTGCCACAGTATAGACCCAAATACCACCACAAGCACCCCAAATATCTTTTGAAGTTTCATCTCCTGGAGCTCCTCAGTAAACCAGCCCTCCCCCAGGTTCTGTATTTAGCAACAATACAATCCTATTTATGACACTAATGGCTTCCTTATTCTAGAGATTAACTAGAGTTGTGGAAAAATTGCTCACCATATAACTGGGAAACTCCCAAAGGGTGGGACAGATTCATAAGGTATCTGGGGCAGACCATATTTATCAGTTCATCAGTCCTGCATAGATAACTTGTGGCACCCAGGCTCAGGCTGACCAGGAAGTAATCTGACCATAACAAAGGGGTAGTAATTAAGTCCTCCAGTTTCAGATCATGCACCATCTACTCCAGGGTAAAAACTAGATCCAGCATGTGTCCATGGGTTGAGACCAATATCAGTTGAGACATATCCTGGACCCCATGTTAAGGATATGGAAATTGAAATCGACCAGCACTAGTACTCTTGAGATGAGCTCAAGAAACTTAGATGGTATTGGAAAATAGTAATTAGAAAGCTGAACTAACTATTTTAGAAGAAGTTAGTGTTTTACCATAATAGAGAAACAAGAGGGTCATGCTGACAGATAAGAAAGGAATAGGAAGAAACTGTTACGCTTCTGGCAAGAGAGATAAGGCATACCAATTAGAAAGTGAGAAATCAGGCTATACCTTATTTGGAAAGTTAAACTTGAGAATGTTATAATTAGGCATGCTCAAATTAGCTGTTTATACCTGACTATAAAAAAGTGTTGCAGCCCTTGCACAGACCTGACTGCATTCAATGCTTTTGCCTTGTGTGCTAATTTTTTTTCAGACTCTGAAATATAGTGTCTGGTGTTTGACCTGAGCAAGGAACAACCCATAGGGAAGAGATTCTTCTAACAATGGTAATGCTGTTGGGCAGGTAAGTGATACACCAACAGAATCCTTAACTTCCTCCTGAAGCCCAACTTCAGGTACAGATAACTTGAATCAATTACCTCTAGAGCAGGTCCTCTAGAAACAGTCAGGTTGTTCAGGAGGATCATCGCTACTTTGCCTTCCCACCCTTGGCTCATAGTTGCTACACCATGTGAAAACCTGGAATCCAGTTCTCAGACAGAACTCAGAAAACATCCCCACTCTTTGCTCAGCCAAGCTTTGGTGATGCACATGAGGTCTGCTTGCTACTTAACAGCTTGAGGCCAAGGCGTTCAGTGATAGAGTGCTCAAGGCTCCATGAAGAGGCTATTGAGCAATAAGAGGGGGCTGGAACCACATTGGCTGTCCCCCTTCACCAATAATAGTTAGACCAGCACCTACCACCATACCTCCTTCAGCAGGTCATTGTCAAAATCTGACTGCCACCCTCTTGCTCCACCTTAAATAACCTGTTCCGACCCTCATTTGCCAAATCTTGAACTGTACTGCCCTCCTCCACCCACACATCAGTATCCACAAGCCTGCCTCTACCTAGACATCCACATCCCATCAATGAAGTTGATATCAGCCATGCAACTAATGCTGCCCTCCCAGACAAGCTCTAATCCACCCTCAGTCTTTGTCTGACAAAGGCCAACCTGCACTTTCACTCCAGGATAAGGTTAGGCTCTTCTACTCTCTGCCTCTCATCTAAAGAGTGGGGATCTTTCCAGCTATTTATCCCAGTAAGCTTGCTGGATGTGTTTCCGGAGGGAACCAAGGGACTGCTGGTGGTGGTCACATCACACATGCAAGGTTCTCCCTCCAAAGTCTTTAAAAGCCTCCACATTTAGGAGCTGCTGTATAACAAATTCCCAACAGTGATGGCAGCCGCAGCTCCCCCACAGCCTCATTAATGTGTCTGAACTGCCTCTCCACTAATGGCAACAACAGCCTTTTTTTTCTTTTTCCTTTCACACCATCTCTTTATTTCTCAACATGGCAGAGATGCCAGAGGTTGCAACATTCTACTGACCCCCTCATCCACTTGTCCAGTTTATACTCTTTCCAACATATCAGAAGTCTCAACTGGAGGACCATTTAGAAATTTGGATTGCCCATACTAATGTATATTTTAAATTTCTCATTTGTTTTCTGATTGCTGGATAAACTGACTGAAACGTGAAGTATTTGGTTATATTTCTTGAATGCATTTAGATTTGTGCAGACTCTTTGACGATGCCTTTCACAAGCTGTTAAGACCTGGCTCTTTCTCCAGACATTAGGGGCCAGTTGAATGGGAGAAGCCTTGTAGTTGTTTTGTTGTGTTCTCGGTTGCCATTTTATAGTTTGTATTTATATATTGTATTGTTTATTGTTATATTTTTTTCTTTTTTTTAATTTATTGTTTGTTTTTATGCTGTACACTGCTCAAATCTTATGAATGAATGAATGAATGAATGAATGAATGAATGAATGAATGAATGAATGAATGAATGAATGAATGCTATTCTAACAGAATTGTCTTCTGGACATGTACCTGTTTCCCACACAACCTCAGGTTTTGAGATCATGTAGCAGCCATACAAACCTTTTGAGTGGCTGTGGCTACTTCATGCCACAGATCTGGAGCAGTGCTGTTCTCAGAAGCACCTCATCAGAACATTTACATAGGCTTAGTGCAGGACTAGTTTAAATTGGTATTTGAAATGTATGTTGGGGAAGCAGATTGTTCTTTCTCTCTATTTTTTTCTTCTAACAATAGTAAAAAAAAACAAATGCCTCTTCACATACCTCTTTTAAATTAAATTTATTAATAAAAAAAGTTTGGAGAAAAATAAAGTAGATTTTTGTGAGGAAATACTCTCCACTCTGGTAATTAAACTAGTTCTGAGCTGAATATTTTCCTTACAATAATGGATATTTTTGCCTTTAGCTTATGCCATTGGATCTGGACATTCTAATAAAATAGCTGTCTACAAGCAGGAAGTCTGTTCTTCTTTGGTGTTGTGGACAGAGTGATGTACTTGAAGTAAGAAGACAAACATAAATCTGTTCAACCATGAAGCTGTTTGGGAACTGTGGAAATAGTCACATGTTCTCAGCTTTATCTTCATTACCAATTGTTGTGATGCTAATGTCTTTTATAATTTATATCCTTCTAAACATAAAAAAATGTCTTGTGGAGGCTTTTCATACAAAAAAAGTATAAAACTATTTTTCACAAATAAATAAAGTGACCAATGAGACATTGTCCAGAACTTCATAGAAGAAAGGAAGGTAGAGCTATGCAACATTCTGAATTTGCAGGACAAAATGAGGCTCCCGGTGTGCACAGCAGCTGTCAGGAGCAGTTTAAACTAAATAGGTCTCACCACTCTGCAATCCCAGGTATAGGCTCAGCTGCTTCAAGCTGTTCCTGAAGATGTTCTGTGCATGTTCTGAATCATATTTTGCCTTTCAAATGTGGATTGCTGCACAGCCCTATGAAAACAATCTAAATAATCAGTATACATTCTGATCATTCATTTATAAAATCTTCAGGACAAGAAACCAGACCCCTCTGCACCATATTGCATATTTCACATTCCTCCACTATTCTTTCTTAGTCCCCCTTTGCACTGGCCAGACTCTCCTTTATGCTGATAATTGTTTGGCAGACTTCCATATTTGTGGGCTGTTCAGTCATCACAGCACATGTAATGCTTGCAACTGCTTTTATTTATTCCTGGTGTATGATGAATTAGGCCATCTGTCTTTTATGTCCACCACCACCCCCTCTCCTCTCCTAGCAAGTTGTCGGCGCCACCAGGCTGTCAGTCAAGGTCAAGAGCTCACCCCAAGGTCTCCGTCCTTTCCTCTCTGTTGAGAATATAGCAGAGCTCTGACGTTACCTCTTGAAATTTCCAGAGAAGTGGCAAAGATATGAAAGGCTGATCTCAGCTTGCGTTGATCATGATGAAGGCAAATAGGATAACCAGCTTCATATTCATAAATATTTGAAGAGACATAAGTTTCAGCATAGTAAGATCAGGGAGATAAGGAGCTTAGAAGTTAAAGTTTTGTTTGGCAGTTACACAGGAATGCAATTTTAATATAGTAGTTTTATACCAATTCATTGTCTATGGTGAACAGCTAAAAGCATCTTGCTAATCTTCTGAATCATTTCAGAAACTTAAAAATTACTTGGGAAAACCTTGGTTAAAATTGAGATATATGGGCATGACCTTTTGGTGACAGCTTGTAGATGTGACAACAATATGTGGTTGTTTTTTAAAATCATACCTTTGAAAACGGCTATTCTTGTCCGTGGTGCAGCAAGCTGAGCTAGTTCAAAGTTTTATGTACATGAAAGATGTAGATGGCATGGCATGAAAAGAACAAAGCAGATCTAGCACTGGCTTAGTTTTAAAGTTTATTAGCTTAGCACAGGATTTGGCAACACTATGATAATGGCACTAGGGTACTTATAGCAACATTAACATTGGTTAACCTTGTCTTAGTACAAGGGTGAGCAACTGTCTTTGGTCTCAGTGCCGTGTATAACTACCCGCCATTAGCTGAGGACTACAGGGGGTGTAACCATTTACACTGTAACACTGTGGGAGTTTTGAGGGATGAATTTTTGTGGACTTTTTCAGGGACTGAGGGGTTTCAAAGGGTAAAAGGGTGACTTGAGCCTCTGCGAGGTTTAAGACATCATTCTGCCCCTTCAATTTCTTCTCCCCATCTCCACAGAGATTTTGAAGTTTGCCATGTGATTGTCTTCAATCTTGCCAATAACGGACAGGGAGCACCATGTAGCAAAAAGTGCTTCCTTTAAGTCAACTAACAGAAGGCTTTAAAAAAAATTATTCAGGTCTCTGAGCTATTGTAGCTTCTAAGCTAAAAAAAATTCCCACCACATAGAAAGGAGGAAAAACAAATTGATGGACATATATCCTCTCTTGAGTTTTCAGTATACTTTGCATGCATTTGACTGTTTTGCAAAAAGAAAAAGAAAAGTATGTGTGAGCAGTTCATATAAAGGAAAATCTACTTCGCTGTCAAAACTATCATTCTGCAGGTAACTTCACATTCGGTTTTGTGTTGTTGGCATGACAAAGTAATCTTGTAGCCACCGTTGTAGTTGCAGTATTAAGCCTCTATGTGTGAGTGTATGGGAGAGTAAGTAATGTCTCAGAGCTGAAGAAATGAAGCAAGAATTCAGTGTGTATAGATTATATAAACAAGGAAAAAAAGCAAGGCGGTTTTCTCAGAAATTTTGAACTCATGTTATGCTTAATGAAAAGGAAGAAATTTTAAAACTCTGAAGAATTCTGGGCAAACAGGGATTAAACATAATCTCCAAAGTCTGTAAGATTTAGGGATACACAGATAAATACCCTGGAATACCCCCATTCAGATGCTGGCGGCCTAGCAGTGGTTGGCTACTGGATGGAGAGGGCAGAGATAAATTATAGGGAATGATTTTGACTTGCACCCTTAGAAGGAGTAATACTATGAAATCAACAATATTAAAAAGAGAATTATGGGGATAAGTGGAGAAGGTTCTTACTGTTAAAAAAATAAATGAACTTTATAGGAATATATAAGAAAATTAAAATACTATTCATTAAAACCACTTAGCAGTCCCAAATAACTTGCTTCTCTTTGGCTTGCCAAATTTTCATGGTTTGGCAACATTTACGCTGCATTAGTGTAATGCGCTGCAGGTGGAACTGCATTGAAAGAAAGTTCAGAAACTTTGCTGATACAGAATATACCTCAGATACAGTTGACAGCTGTATAGCTCACTCATGTGGTAACATTAATATTACAACATAATTCAAGTCTATTCACTCTATCATATATGTATTCTAATCAACAAATGTGCAGTCAACTTTCTCACATTTCATACACCTCTCAGTGACCTGTTAAAAAGCAAAAATCAAATCTGCACACACACACACACACACACACACATCCCCACATCCCTTCCTTGGCATAAAACTATACTACATGCTCCACATTTTGCTCATGGTCACCTCTTCTACCCTTTTGATCAGAATTCTGCCCAACACTGACCTGGCCCATTTAGTAAACAAATCGCCCTGTAACCTTGTATTCCTTCTTCCTACCATTCCATTTATGTAGAGAAATAACAATATCATTCCAATCATAAGGCAAAGATGCAGTCTTCACCCACATCACACAAATTATGCAAGCACCCTATAAACAAACTGCATATGTATTTTAACTTTTTGCAATTACACCATCTACATCTACAGCCTTACAATTATTCAGCATTCTCACAGTGTTTATGACTTCCTTTTCATCAATGTTTATTTGAATGTTAATGTTATAGCATTTGTTTCAATTCTACTCTTTAATATTTTACTATCATTCTCTTCTGGCATTCCTCACTTCAGGTTCATTCCTAATTCATCATCTCTTTTAATTTTAATTCTGTTCATTCTGCTGGAAACTCTATCCAGTGTCTCTTTCCATCAACTTCCAAAACAATTTTTAATTTTGATCAAAATCACTCTATATTTTCTTTGTCTCTTTTAATGTTAGTTGTTCCTTCAGTCTGATTTTATATTCCATCTCTCTATATACATTGTACAATGTCTTTCTTTCATTATTTTTATGCACCAGTCATCTCTTACATGCTTTTCTCCCCTCGTCTATAGCCTCTTCCTCATTTCACCAAGCATCATTTTTCATACATTCCATTAGAATAACATCACCATGACAAACTCTAGATCCTAACCCTAATCCATCACTGAGGAAGCCCTGTCTCATATGCCAGTGTCACTGATCCTAATGGTGGGCATTTGAGAAAGATGGCTGGTGTGGGTCTTCCGGGCTGTGTGGCCATGTTCTTTGAAGTTTAAAAACTTCAAGAACATGGCCACACAGCCCAGAAGACCCACACCAGCCATCGTATGCCGGCCGTGAAAGCCTTCGACAATACATTTGAGAAAGACTTTCAAGGTGGATCTTAGCACAGACAGAATTGTAAGAATGAAAGTGGTCTTTCTGATAATTTTTAAAGTTTTTAATGGTTAAAGTTAGTTCCAGATGAATCAACATTTTAAATTAATTATCTCTCCCTTTTCTCTTAGGTTCAAGGAAAGAAACATTTCTATACCCTTAGATTAGCTTATGTTCTTTTTAAAGAAACTTTACTGCATTATATTTATCTATTTTATGCAATAAATAAGGGTGATCTTGTGGGTCAGGATAGGAGCCAATATAGATACATAAACAGAGAGCCAGAACTTAAACAAAAGAGGGATTTTATTCTGGCCATTATAATACTGGTACTAATGAAGAAGTGTGATCTAATAATATATACAAGTGAAAGTGTTATTTACAAAACCAGTATGTATTCCTATATATGTACAGAATAATACAAGAAATAAAATCTTAGCCTCCTCCTGCTTATGTCTCTTTCCTTCACTTTCCACTTGTGCTTTATTTCGGCTTCTTCTGCCCCTCCTTATCTGAATTACTGATACGGGGATGTCTGTGAGTTTTCTCCCAACTATCTTGCTGTCGAAGCCTTTAACTCACAAGGTTCCGCTGTCCAGCAACCGAATCTTCGTACACCCAACACAGTCCATCCTCCTGGTCTTTCCACAATCTCACAGGCGGCTCCAGGCAGTTCCTCCGAGTCTTCCTCTGCATCCCAGGGCTGGAATCTCCAAACCTGGCAGGCTGGGTCATTTCTCCACTCCAGTCTACATTAACCAGGTGATATCCTCTCCAGCATCATATCCTGTAGCATCTGCAATACAACAAGCCCCCCCCCCTTTTTTCTGCTTTCCTTTTCTCTTTTTATATTCTGTAACTAAGGTATGTATGTGCCATTTTATGGTGTATTCTAGCATTTCCCTCCTTTCTGCCTATATGCTTTTGGTCTTCTGCTGAGTTGTCTGCCTTCCCTAAAAAATTCCATCAGCCAACCGCTTCCCTCCAACCGCCAAGTTCACCCTGCCACAGATCTATTTGACAAAAAGTACTGCATTTTAAAGGGATTTTTATCCAATTAGCTTCAGATTGTACAAAAATATTAATCTTTAAAAAAAATATTCTATGGGATGCTTGCAAGGGACACAAATGCCAATTGTATACAAATTATGGTTATATTTTCTTTTGTACACAAGCAGAGTGCTGTTCATCACTTCTTAACAATAAACTAACCTATGAGGGAGTGTAAGAAAATTGGATTATTTCCTTTCCACCATATTAAATGATACAGCTTTTGCTTGTTTTGTTTTTTGCAAGGTACTAATAATTTCTGGGTAAAGAAGGAGCCTGTTTTTAATTAATTAATTAGTTAAAATAGACAAAAACAGGAATTATTCAACCCTAATAATTTAGAGTATCTACTTTCTGCTTACTTACAGCATCCATGTTTTTAGATCTCCTGAAAAATATTATTTGACAGGAAGAGATGCCAAATGGCTGGTTTTAACAATTAGTTTGCTTCTATGTGAAAAAAGTCTTCTGGGCAGACTTAGGGGGAAAAAACTTCTAAAATTCTTGCTATTTATTGCTTTCAGTACAAATTTCTGTGCAACTGCAGATATGCCTTTAAATTTACATGATGACATAAATGACAATAGGGAATAAATGTCAGCCTTTGAGATAGGTCGAGTCAAGAAATCGACACCACAGGGATTGCAGGAATGCTACTTTATCAGTGTTGGTAAAATAACAGAATCTTGAAAGCCTACCCAAGTTTCTCTATGTCCATCTTATACTAAACAAAATCAAGTCAGAGTTATTTTGAGTTTCTGTCTCACACTTGTTTCAGTCTCTGGACCATGTAATGATTTCTTCAAGTCCCTCCTTAAAGGCTCATTCCTTCTTTCCCCCTTGAATGGCCCTTTCATACCTTCTCCACGGTCACTTCTAAATTCCTGTACACCAACAGGGCATTGCTATATCATTGGTACCTTTGCCAGTTATGACCATCCTTAGAAAAGATGGACCTTAATTTACTTACCTCTGCATTGCTTGAGTGGGGTGGGGTATTTCAATACTCACTACATTGTCTGCCTTCAAAAACTTTGAAAGTTTGAAATACAGCTGCTAGAGTGTCATAATTTTAATGTATTAGAGTGGTTGCTAATAGCTCAATTATTTATTTATTTATTTATACCCAACATTTCCATTAGAAGTTTGTACTCAAGGCAATAACAAATAATAATAAATAAATATAAAAACAAAAAAATGCAAGTGAATTGCTAGAAAATTAAAAACATAATTAAAATATTATTTAAGCCTCAAAAAACAGATTTCACCTGACCAGTTAAAGCCTAGCCAGTAACTAGTTCTGTTTAGCTACCAGAGGCATCCCAAATAAAATATTTTTGCCTGCTTATGGACATACAACCGGTGGTATGCTGGTGAATGTTTAAGAACAGGTTCTACTGACTCTATCGCCGTCTCTACACTACTAGCAATGGAACAGCTGATCAGCGTGGTGGCTTAGCTCTGCTCTCAACCGGCTCACAAAACTCCAGAAAATTTAATAATCAGCACCCGCGGACCAGTACAAGCCAGCTCCAGCACACTACTGTATATAACCGAGTGACCTAGTCAGATATCTACTGGAATGGAGGTTCAAAGTGTAGAAGGCCCTCTCTTATATTCTTGCAGCTTGATAGTGAGACTAGGAACCAAGAATCCTTGGTTTTTGGAGCCTGACAGGGTTTAAGGGAAATGCTGTTTCCGATCATCAGCTCTCAAACTGTATTGAGTCCTATAGATCATAACTAGCACTTTGAATTCTGTGCAGAAATAAACAATTGATAGCTGCTGGAGCAAGAGCCAAAATTTCCTATATTCTAGCACAATCAACCATCTGACCACAGCAACCTGAACCTGCTGTAGTTTGCAAACAGTTTTCATAGTAAATCCACATGCAGTGTTACATTAATCCACATTATCACTATGTTACTGAACGCATTTCTCTGTGTTCAGATCTCCAGGAAGGATAACATGTAGTGCATTGGCTTTAGTTACATTAACGTTCCTGGGCATATCAAACCTGGCTATCCCTGTTCAGGGTTAATTAGAATACACCCAAAGGCTACACAGATTGATTCCTGTTCTCCATTCTGCCTTTCTAGGATTAGGAGGACATCTACCTTGCATCACTTAATTCTCCATTTGTTAGCCTTATTCATTTAATTGCTGAAAACAGATGCCCATTTAGAACGCGAGCAGCTTCTTTGAATGTATTAGGAAAATAAAAGTTCAATTAGCCATCATCAGCATGCTGACTACCCTGAGACCCAATTTTCAGACAATCTCTTCTCCTGGTTTTATGTATGTGTGAAATAAATAGAAAAACACAGGTATCGTTGTGAAATACCACAGGCAGTCAAAGCCATGGGACTGAACATGAGTCCCCCCCCCCCGAGCACCAAGTTTCTGCTGTAGTTCTTCCATGAAGAAGCTACCATAAAAGAGTGCCTCCATGTTTTTTCCAAGCAAGTTTATGCTGAAGAGTACAATCTGAAAATTTTTTATTAAGTAGTAACTCTGACTGAATGCAGTGGAGTTTTGCTCTGAATAAACAGAAATAGGATTATGCTGTTAATTACATTCAATACATTCCTGAGGAATTCAAGGTTTACAGTGACCTAATGAGTTTTCTGACATCATTTTTTGGAACCACATTCTAGTAGCAAACTGGTATTCTTCAAAATATCAAAATCAATTGGTGGTTGAGCAATAAAAATACAATTATTAGCTTTAGGCTACACTGATAGGCTTGTAGGTAATCCTGTAGTCGGCTGCTGCATCACAGTGAAATATAAAATAAATTCTAAATGCGTATTTATTTGGAAAGAAGGCCAGAGCAAGTTCAGTGGGATTTCTGACAGTACATGTACCTGGGTTTTCATTTACATGCAAAAATTCAGTTTTGTTTCTGGGCAGTCTGCTTGTATTACAAAGTGCATGAATGGGATGAAAAAGCATGCCTGCAATGATGATGTCAGTAGTTTGCAATTTTAGCATTCTACTCTGGCTTTTCAAAAACATTTTTTTGCATAACAAAAAGTAAATGACAAATGTTACAAACGGTAACTTATAGCAGTGGTCCAAACTGGCTGGCTTTTTTTTTTTTGTTTGTTAACAGCTTTCTTCAACTGGTACTTTCCAGATATGTTAGAATATATCATTCCAAAAGTTCTCAGTCTAGATGGCCTCAGCTGGCTGGGCTGATGGGAACGGTGGACCACATCAGTGCCAGGCTTAGCCAGGTTGAGTTAGCTTTACACCATGGCTCAGCAATGCTCCAAACATTCTTTAATCTGTTGCATGAAAGAAAAACAAGTTGTTCACAAATAAGAGATGACAACACTTGATTTAAGACTATTATAGTTCCTGCCATTACCTTCTTCTGGATTTGATTTTAAAATTCCTCCTTCTTGGTGGATTTGGTCCTGGAGAAAATCTATGCAGGCGCTAGGAATCGACAATGACTTGATGGCACATAATCAATCAATCAGTGGCGGACTAGCTTTGCCCATCCTCACTCGTTTTGGGGATTATCCTTAGTTTTTAGCTTTATGTGTCCACTTTCAACCTTATCAAGCAAGGATGATCATATTGGAAGCTCATTATTCCCCCCCTTCTCCCGGACCTGGTCATTCTCAGGTTCACTGGAGCTGCTGAGCCCTTCCAAGTGGTAAGCTCTTGAGAAAAGTTCAACAAGCTTCCTGACAGCATATTTGGTAAGACTGGTACTATGACTTTCAGTATTCAAAGATTTTCCAATAAATTGTTAGAAGACCCCAAAATCAAGAGGATGTGGAAAAATATCCAGAGAAATTTCTGTGATGGTGCTTTTTGTGTGTCTGTGTGCACTGAAGAAAATTTATAAGTTGATCTGAATATTTGATGCACTGAAAAGCTGGTGGGGAGTAGTGATTATAGTGTTGGACATCAATGATTCCAAATGTTGACAATTCCTGAGCTAAAATGATTGCATGCCTGTAAAGCAAGGAATGGTTGAGCATCTCAGTGTCTCCAATATCATAGCTCACTTTTCAGTGTATTCCATCATATTTTACCAAGCTAAGCCATTATTTTTCTTTCTTGCTGCTAGAATATTGTCATATACTATGAGAGAAATTAGAAAATGAATGTGATTAAATGGAGTTAAAGCAACTGCAGCAATCTTTTGAAACAATCAAAAAAAATTATCATCATTGCAGGACATGTAATTTGAAGCAGCTGAGTCAAGCCTCCAGGAGCATTTAAAATTAATGCTCACCCACTATGCTTATAAGTAGGTGAGCTAAAAGCAACAGCTTGCTTCAAACTACATCACACTTTGTCCCTGAACCTTAAAAAGAATGGAAACTGGATCATACTTTGAAGTCACATATTGTTTTTTACAAATATAAACAGCTGGTAACTTAAAGAAAAATCAGTAACATGTGAGTTTGAACAAATGGTCAGAATGTGTTGAACTAGAAGCTTCATCATATGGCTGTAGAAACTAGTGAGTAAAACTAAAATGAATATAAATAAATATAACAAATTTGCTGAATTTTTCATTTTTACCATTTAAATGTTTGCATCAGAAATGTTAAACTGACTTTTAATTTGTGTTTTGAATTAGAAGCTAATGTTAATGCACATTATATGTGATCTATCAGATCTATTAATATTAAAATTACACTTTAACTGTAAAATTATACTTAATGCTAAGAACTGTCATTGCTTTATTCCTTGGAAAATAGGTTCCAGCATGCAAGGCTGACTGGAATCAGTACGGTCCAGAGTAGGAGTTCTACTTCAAAACATATAGAAGTTACCACTTACTTTGTGCTAAGAGAGGTATGTTCTGCCAGGATTTACCCCATAGCTTATTAGAGTAGCTGATTCTGCATTTCATATCACAAAGGAGAGCCCAAATGCAGTAATTAGGGTGTTGGAACAGGACAGTAAAAACTCAGATTAAAATCCACCCCCAGTGTTGGAACAACTTGGTTACTGTTCTGAAGAAATTTGAGGGATGAACGTATTCAAGAAGTTTTGTTTCATGTTACAATCCTGCCAATAATGAAAATATATTTTGGCTAGTCCATTTTAATCTAGACAAACAGAAACATGGAATTAATGTTACACAGTAATTTGGGGTTAGTAATCAAGCTCAGAGAAAAGAAAATCAATATAAGATTGGACAACAGTTTTTCCTGTTAGTACAACACAAATTATGTAAATTATGTATCAGTGTAAAGCTATGCACCTTCCCACAAAATGATTTTTTGCTTTCCAGAGGGTTCCTGGTAGACAAATTTGCAATAATATCCTGAGGTTAGAAGGATATAAGTCTGTATTGCATTAGATATGGTTGTACTGAAAACCTGGAGAAAGATGACATACTTTTGTATTCACCCATGAATAGGAATGATTTATGAGTTTCATCTTAGGAATGAATTGTGGGAGAATGTGTGTGAATGAAAACTGCTATGCAAGAAAATTCCAAATGTGAGCTTTATAAAATGCTTTAGGAATGGAACAGTGGGTTCTTTGTTGCATACATATTGATTAACAATGGAAAATTGAGTTACATTTGATAGGGCCAGCTACCTTTGCCAAAGAAAATATACCAAGAATTGTTATTCTCTGAACAGTGTGCTCTTAAATTTACATTATGGAGCCATATCATAAATATGCTTACTTAGAAATACATTTGCATTCAAATTCAAGTTTTATATCCAATCCTGTAATCCTATCCACTTTCTCAATAACCATGCATTTACTGTAAACATGTGTAAAATCTCCTATGACATGCATCACAAGATTATAATTTGTGGCTTCACAAATGTTACTAAACTTAAACTTACTAAAACTTTATAATTATAAATTGGCAATGGTAATGGCTGTTGGGAATTGTAATGCACAGAGTTCCACTGTGTATTACAGTAATGTTATTTGTGGATCTTTTCTCAGGCATAATATTCATTTAATTCTGTGGCATCTTGCCAATTATATGAAATTAAGGTTTAAAACCTTAAATGCATAAGACTTTAAAAGTCACAGCTATTTTTGAAAGTTCAGTTCAGGATACAAGAAAATTGCTAGGTCTGTGCACCCCCTTTTCCTAGATTAACCCGTGTAAAAATAGAGCATGGTCCACATATACTTTGTTCAAAGAATGGAAAAAGTAATATAATACATTTTCATAGAAATAAACATTTTCATGAAAATCTATTGTTTGCATTTTTAGCTCTATTATGTTTAGAAACGTACACTTCTCTGACAATACTCTGAAATTTCTTAATCTCTGAAGCACGTTGCATTATATTCACTCTATTAAGTTAACATGGTATATGTTAATGTTATGTGGATTTTGAACTGGAATGCAACTAATAAATAACATCTTCAACAAAATGTACACCTATGCATGTTTTTTACCTGGCTTACATATTCTATGAATTTGAAATGTAGGAATGGACTGCTTGTAAAAAAAATAAGCTTAATAAGCTAAGTCAAATGATAATGATAATAATGATACGTTAAATCTAAATTATTAGCTGGTGCAGCATTTTGCAGGTGTAGGCAACCCTATTGCATGTGGCCTCTCAGCATCTCTTGCCACTCCCACTTGGGACTTGCAGAGATTAAGGGCAAAAAATGGCTTCTTTAAACCTTGTAAAAGCTTAAAGTATCAATTACAAAGCAAATCCCAAACTCTAGAAAATGCTGGGGGGATTACGCAGTAAAATGATGCCTTAGACTTCTACAAATAAATCCCCAAATAGACCAACAATGTTGTCCATAATCATTCCCGTGACATCTGCAACTCTGAGAAGTTGTAGAAGTATGCCTCTATGTCTAGAATAACTTTGTGTCTTAAAAGTAAATCCAACATAGAATTTCAATCAGATTGAAACCATTCCTAGATTACAGTTCAGTACATAGATTTGTACCACATCTAAAATTGGGGGTTCTCTCTCCATAAAGTCTATATTTCAATCTTATATAGGACTTATTAAATTAGAATAGACTTTTGAATACAATAGAATGAGGTAGAATGATCAGAATTTATTGTAGTTTACCATTTTCTTTTACAGCTGATGGGAATAGACAACATTATAAGAAAAGCCTATTTAAATGATATGAGGAGATCCATTATCAAAATCAGAGGAGAAGATGGATGGAGAAACATATCCATATCAGAATATATCTTCATGGAAAACTGGCTGAGCCACCACCGTCACAGGGAAAATGGACCTTACATCCAGAGATTTTTTACAAAGGCTTAGCAAGATGGGGATGCCTCTTTGTTAACTTGTTCACAACAGCATACAACAAGTGAAGGACATCACCGTATGGAGTCATGACTGAAAGGCACGAGTACCTTTTTCAGCACTATCCAAGATAGCGTACAAGATAAGGTACTCAAGTCATGGGTGATTCTAATCATCTCATCCTGGACCAGTGAACTGTGGTTCTCTACCCTAGTGTACTGTAGGTAAGAAGACACCTGCGGAACCTCCCCAAATACCTGGATATCCTGTCTCAAAGTCTGCATCTAGATATTGAATTGAGCATTTCTTGAACACAGATGTTTCAGATTCAGCAGTAGAGGCCAGGCTCTATCAGTTGACTTGATATGCTTTTGGACAGGAATGCAAAAAGCAGACATTTTTGGCATCAGCAACAGGAGTCCCCGAACTATTGGGCTTCTTGCCTGCCTGCATGGTCATCCAGCTGCTTTAGAACTCATGCTGCTTGAAAGCCAAGAGGCACTGCACTTTTTTTCCACCTGATTCTATTGTTCCCTACATGGATTTATTATTGGCACTCAGGAAACTAATGACTGCCCCCTTCAATCCCATCTGACAGATTCCCATTAACATTCTTTCCTAGAAGATTGCTTTCTTGATAGTCCTACAGAGCAACTAAGGGTTGGGGATCTAAGGATGTTCTTGGGGGATAGATGTTGCACTAAAACCATGTAGTCTAGAGCCAGATCCCCACATTATATCCAGGGCAATTCCAAATCCCATTGATCCTAAGAAATTGTGCGTCACACTGATAACTATTTTAAGATATTGCAATCAGTCAGGAGGGTAGAGCCATTGTGAAATAAGATTCTCAAAAGATTTTTTCTTCATCTTAATTAATATTCAGATTTTGCAATCTAAACAAATTATTACCTCTCCCCTGGAAAAAATATTTTGTGCTTTCCTCTTCTTAAAAAATAAGCATTTAATAGCAAAGCAAGAAGGGATAAATCTGGTTTTATTCTTTTCCTGTATTTATCCCAGAGAGTCAATACATAGCTTATTATTGCATGAACTTTTATAAATTGTTTGGGTTTTTTGCCTCAAATCAGAAATATTTGTGCAAATCATCTGAAAATCCTGCTCTTCTGTAGAAGTGGCTAGGCCATGAGGAGATACAATCCACTCGGTAATCCATGTTGAACAACTGGCATGGTAATACAGTTTAAAATTAGGAACAACCAGTTCACCACACCCTTCTGAATCCTATAGAATCTTTAATTTAATCCTTGGTCTTTTATTGGACCATATATAGTTTATTAATTGTTTATGTCAGTAATTTAATACCTTGTTTTCAATATGTATTGGGATCATTAGGAACATAGAGTTAGGTTTTGGTAAAATATTTATTTTAATGGATTCAAATCTTCCTAGATAAGACAATTTTTCTTTTTTCTTTTTTTCCATCTGGAAATGTCTGCTGTTACATTTTTTCAGATCTGCAAATAATTATTTTTAAATAAGTCATTACTGGTTTTTGTGAAATTTCAATTGTGAAATTTCCTAAAGAAATTATTTTTGTTGCAATAATCTCAAACCCTGTTATTAGGCATTGCTTTTCTTTCTCTGATAAGTTCCATGCCAACATTTGGGTTTTAATTTTATTAATCTGGTAACCTGACGAAGAATTCTACTGCTGTATATATTCCATTAACAGTACTAAAGAATCTTTTGGCTGGTTAATGTGAGTACATCAACAGTATATAATTTCCATTTGTGTTCTTGAATTGCTAGTTTATCTTCTGAAATTATATTTTCTTGACATATTTTCATTGCCAATGGCTCTAATGCCAATAAAGAAGATGCACTGTTATAATAGGGATCCATTTACTGTCATCTTGGCTTTGTGTTATTTATAATTACTCTGCATTCATGTGAAAAAAAGTAGGGCCACAATGTATCATTTTCAAAATTGCTGGCATAGACGACCATTCTAAATTATCAAAAGCTTTTTCTGCATCAAGAAAAATCATAGCCATTTTCATGCTTCTCTGGTTTATCTTGTTGATAACACATAAATACACCTGATATTGTCTCTCATATATTTCTTTGGAACAGATCAAATCTGATTAGGGTATATAAATTGAGTTAAAAATTGATTTATCATCTTTGTATTGCTGTAAAAATCTTATAATCTATATTCAATTAAGAAAAAGGTCTGTATGATTCTGGATAGGTCCAGTGATTTCCTTCTTTATAAATCAGAGATAAAGGCTTCTTTCCATGACAGAAGTTCTTCATATCATTATTTGAGCTACAGGTTTTACCATAATTTCTTGGAGAGTCTTATAATAAGTAAATGTTTGATTCTGCTCAGTATGTTTTTAATTATAGTAATCAAATTGGTACTTTGGTATTCAGGAAATCTGTACATCACTACCTGGGTCTTCAGTGAGATGCTCAGGAGCCATACTGTTCCCATCAAACCATTCCTTGGTATGTGCCAAGTTCCCAGGCCGTATCTATTTTGTTGTTGTTGTTTAGATTCTTCTAATAATTAAAAAGTGAATGGAATGCTAGCATGCTGGAAAAAGTATGAGCCTTCAGCATATTGTAATTTGTATTTTCAATAATGTCTTAGCCCCTTATAGACTTCAAAAAAACCTTCATGCAAGTAGTGGATGAATACAGCCGAGTTTTACTTGCTTTCTGATACACAGACCTTCTGTCTCTTGCTGAACTCATTATGAAGCCATTTTGTGAGATTGCCTAACATATTCTCAGTATTTATATTATTATGCATATAATTTTATGTTGATTTTAATCTTATTAGTGCTTGGAGGCCTGTAGGCCACTTGGAATCAGATATGATAAGAGTGACAAGCAAGCCTAATACAAGAAATAAATGAGTAAGAGCAGAGATATAAGCTTTATTGTGCCAAGCACAAGGGAGTAATAAAGTAAGACACACTACTGATTAAATTGCAATTATCTCAGCAGATACAAGACCATTCCACAGAAAGGGTGTTCTTGTATCTCTTTTCACTCACCATTGTTAATGTAAATTTTCTTTTATGTGCAGCAGAGATGGTGCTGTAGAAACCTGGCCTAAAACCAGCTTGTTCAATACTACGTTTTTTTTTTTTTGGTATCTTCTAATCCATTACTTTCACATAAAGAAGCTTAGTATATAGTTTATTTATTGTCCTGGATATCATTAGACCATCTTATTTCTCTCTCATCCTTTTCTCGCCACTGTTCTGTTGGTGGAATAAAGGGTGATCTGGTGGGTTTCTATCTGGTTGGGCCTGGGGAGGTTGGATGATGCCACATCACTTTTCTATCCTGGAGCTGGCTGCTGAAGAATCACTACTGCTGGCAGCATCTTGCCCCCACAGCCTCTTTCTCATGGCTTTCTTTCTTACCCATGCAGCTGCTTGAAAAGCTCTTAATCTTTCTGCTCCAATCGGGGGGGGGGCAGTGCACCAGAAGCTCTAGCTGTTTTGAGCTCTGCTGTTGCTTACCTCCTTCCAGTTAGCTGATCAGACTCTTCCCCTGGTCCTTTGGCTGCTCTCTTAGCATATCCACTTAGCCCTTTTGATTTTGGCCTCCCAACAGCATGCCAATCAGCTGGCACAGAATGCCAGGACACATTTTCATGCAGTTGTTGATCGTCTTTCTTCGTTTCTTGGCTCCCAAAATAGACCTGACGGGAAAGCTGAAAGCAGGGTGTAGGAGTGAAGGGAGAGATTTTCTTCCACAAATATGTAGTCCTAAGCCCTGACTGCTAACAGAAGAGGCACTGTTAACTCTTTCCTGTCAGCTCCATCTCTTATCTCCAGTGATTGAGAATACAACCATTTTATTGCACTCTTGTTATACAATGCATTTCAGACATAGCATAAAACATCCACAGAGTAACAGACTGAAATGCTATATTTCATATGCTGACAGCAGCAAGAATCACAACACTGGAAAGGAGAAACAACACAAGGTTAGAAGACCAAAATCTACGGCAATGGAAAAAATGATTGTATATATTCGTAACTGATGTCTAACCAAAGTCAAGCAGGCTCCCTCATATACAACATACTGCACAACAAGGCAAGATCTTAATGTAAGTTTTATAAAAAAAAAACCTTTAGTTTAAAAACTAAATTGAAAATTAATTAAACAGAAAAACTAATTAAACAGATCTAAATAGAAATGAGTTACAAGTGTAGAAGTTTAAAGCCTAGTATAAAAATACTTAAGTACCAGTTAGAAGTTGGGGGGGAAGAAAAGAATAAAGGGGGGGGGCTGCTTGAATGTTTTTTCTTATAGACACACATTTTCCCATTTTTTAATTTTCTTAATCGTACTAAATCTCATCTTTTGAATTCTCATTTCAGCCCTCACTTGTGTAAACCATATGCAACATTATTTTTTTAAAAGTTCAATAACATAGATGAGTTAGAGATTCTACTATGTATGTAATTATATGTATGTATTCTATTATTTTCCCTTTCTTTCTTTTTACTTAAAAATTATGTAAAAGAAAAAAATACTGTATTTCAATTCTAAATGGGTAGCGATTTTAGTCTGTCATAGTACAGATTTACAGTACATTAATAATGTTCATATTTCTTATGGTATAAGCTTCTATGGACTCAATGTATTTGATAAAGCAGACAGTACAAAACACTTACATTTTAATAAAATTGTTTCCCATTTTCATTTTGTGCTTTCTAGAAATCAAATAGTAGGTGGACATAAATAGTTTGGCAATGAGAAGATGAACAGTGTTCAAAAGTGAGTGATTTCTTAGTGTTATGATTCTTAGTCATCTTTATTCTCTTGACTAAATAGAAAATAAATTTAACTGTGAGCCATTGTAGTACATAAATCACATGAAACGTTTAAAATCAGCTTTACAACAAATGTAGGTAACCTATCATGGTATCTATAAAATCAAATCATAAACTTAAAGTTTCCCATACATCCTATTGCCAAGCACTGATATGCAGACATTCCGTTCCCTCACAAATATTTCTTACATAATCAAACTCTAATATGTATGAAGTGATGGTAGCTGGTAAAAACAGTTTTTAAGAAGAAAATATATGTTACAGCATTAAAAACAATTGTTTTATTGAAGCTGTTTTTAAAAAATCATGTGAGGCAATATAACAATAAGATCACAACTGGAAAGCAAGAACTGGCTTTAAAAATAGACACATTTAAACAAGAAAAACATTTTACAAAAAAAAGAAACACAGAGAACACATTTTCAAGCTACAGATATAAAACAGATATTTTATAAAAGAATACAACACCACATGTACATACAGAGGACACCAAAGAAGTTAATGTCATCAAATGGTCTAATAAGTATGTTAAAGTAGCTTTTGAACAGTGACTGCATATTTTAGATGTATACAGTTGCCCGATGTTGGTTAAAATATTTTACACATTTTCTTAATGGACTGACAGTTGTCCTCCACTTAGCCATGAGTAGTATCATCTTCCACAAAGTCTTTGGCCATCTCTGCAGTGATCACATCAATATGGCTTACCTACATAAGAAAAAAGAAGGTATGGAAATTATTGTAATATCCAATTATGACATTGGACATTACAACATCATATTGCAATGTCCAATATCATAATCTGACATTACAATAATTGCCTATTAAGCATAGTTCATTTAAAATGCAAACTAATAATAGTGTAATGAATAATTCATAGTTAGTTGCCAGATTCCTTGCATCTACAATTCTGAATTCTGCACAAATAATAAAAAGCTTAATATGTGATAAAGCCCTTGTTATAAAAAATATACATGTACATGGCTGAAGTATGAGAGGCTTTGCAATAATCATGGGACCATATTTTCTGACACAATATATGTGCTGTAGTTTTGATATTATCATGATTTGTTACAGATCATGCTCTTTTAGTATGCTGTATACTGTAAACTGTCTAGAAGAAAGGGTGCACGTACGTGATCTAAATGTACCACCATACTGAAATGTATGATGAATTTTTAGGATATCTCATCAATTCCTTTGTTCTTAAGGTAATTAAACCAAGCTGAAATCTAAGCAAATTTTAGTCCTCGAATCAAGAGAAATTGATAAGAGACCACAAACACTTAATTTGAGACCAAATAAAACACACACTATTACCTAAATGTTATTTTTAACTTTAACCAGCATCCAATAATACTCATACTGTAAATTTTAAGCTGCATACCTTATTTCTGAATTTTACGCCATAGAATTTATCAGCAGATTCAAGCAGCTCAGGTCTGAATGTTGTGGTGATGAACTGAGCATGTTCTGCTAATTCCATGATCATATCTGAAATGTTAAAATACAGCACCTGTTAGTACATAATCTGAAACTTTAACACAAAATGAAACATCTGCAATAATAATATGGAATTTATTCCCACCTAAAGCTTAGTTACTTTCTGAACCAACAGCTGGTTCCCATATGACCCAAGAAGCAATGCTAGCAGTAGGATATAAAGTTGCATGTCACATCATCTCTTTTAAGTAAGACCTTATCAATTTGTGATTTGGTACTTTATATGACTTGGCTGTATAAAAATACACATTCAGCAGTCTGGCCATGGTTAGAGTTTCTTCACAAATTACTAAGTTAAATGTCAAAAGTAAGATAAGATACTTGTGCGTTTTATGATGTGCCAGAGAGAAAGGGGATAATTCAGATCTAAGATCTGACTTTAGAACTCCATGTTGTAGTGATGACTCCAAACATTTTGTACTCAAAAAAGGAAAAAGAACAAAAAAGAAAAGAAAACCCTGCATCCTTTCTACTGAAGCAAGATCTAGACATTGTAATTTATACTTTTCTAATATATACTACAAGGCATGAAATGTTGCTGACTCTTTAAAAACACTAATTGATACAGAATCTGGTAGTAATCTGTGAGCACCATCTTCTAGTACTCTGCCATTTCAAATGACTCCTATAAAGACATAAAGATACTGGTAATTTATTTCAGGATTTGTAATCAATGAAACAAAGAATAAATGCAGAATATTTTTTTATTTTTTATTTTTGCACATTTGTACACTATATGTTCTTTATATGTACTATACACTAATGTTGTACACTAACATTTTAATCTTCATGTGACTGAAAATGACCAACAAACCAGATTTTAAAAAATCTTATACGACTTTGCTTCCAACAAAGATCTCCTGTTGCTTATACTGTCCTTCCTATCAACTATACCCATGCATATTTGAATTGGGCACATATGAAGATCCTCTGGAAGTAACAAGTATCATCCTTAAGTGATACTGTAAAGTTTACAACCCTTATCAAGAAAAATATTGAAGCATTTTATAACTGAGCTCCTGGAGGACAACTATAAACTTCATATATACAGTCAACACATTAACAAGTTACATGAATTATATTCAAGAAGTAGCCCCAAGAAATGTTACTAGAAGCTTCCTAGTCAAATGGTATCAGCTATCTTTACACAGTCCACTCTAGCAGAGATTACATAATGCATGGACACTGCCATTCTGCCATTGGCTTCAAGATTTTGTGCCAAATACTTTTATTTAAAAATGATGCTTCAATTTTTTTTAAAAGTGAAATAAGCTAGCAAGACAGACAGACTGAGCATACATCTTAATCCCCCCTGCCCTGAAAGCAGATATTAGTGAAAGGTCTATTCAATACCACATACTGGTTTTGTTTCAGTAAAACAAAATAACAGAAAAATGGATAGAAAGGAGCAAGTACACACCCCATTTGCATTTGCAGTGATCTGCAAGTGTGTGTATCTGTACCTGAAACAGCCTTTCTGTGTTGGGCATCCAGGGCTTGATCAATTTCATCAAAGAGATAAAATGGAGCAGGATCACATTTCTGGATAGCAAAAATCAAAGCTAGAGCCACTAATGACTTCTGTCCACCAGAAAGCTGCTGCATTTCTCTCATTTCACCTTGTTTACCAGTAAATGACACCTGAAAAAAACAGCAGAAAAGCTAGTTTATTTATTATTTATATTTACTGTAGCTGCCCAACTCTAGTTGGCAGCTACAATACAACCCTGCTCCCCAAATCCATAAAAACAGATAAAACCTAAAACCACGGATTAAAATGATCTAAAAACAACACAAATCAAACAAAACAGCCCCCCAAAATACATTAACCCCACACCTGGGACGAAAGCCAGGTTTTAAGAGCTTTGCAAGAGGACTGTCAGAATCCTCACAAGATTTAATAGTAGATTGTTATGTTGGCTTGTTTAGCAATTGCTTTTTACATGCTGCGGTTCTGCCATTGTAAAAGGGGGGGGGAGAAGGAATGGGGAACCGTTAGAAGCAGATGGCTCCTTATCACAAGCACTGGTATGCACAAGGTCGTACCAGCAAGAGAATCAGGAGACCAGGAGGTAACGGGGGTGAAGGAGGGAAAAGTAAGAAAAACAACTTTTGGTGTGCTCAGGCTCAGTCTTAGCAATGCTTTGGAACTGTACACTTGTTCTCAATAAATGAACTTTCTTTTGAATCAATATTGGTTGCAAGGAAAGTTACTGGATTTGGGACCAGCGGATGGCAGATCGTTACAAGGACACTGTCCTTATCTCTGGGGGGGATGCTGATCCAGAGGGTGCGGGCTGTGGTAGAGAAAGCATGGTCCCGTAAGATGACAACATTTAATACAGGGACCCAGAGTGCACCTACTCTGCCAGAATGTACTGGGAGGGTAGAAACAATTGGAGATGATTAGTTTATTAACTCTTAAGTATTATCAGCAAGACAGTTATCAATCATTACAGACCAATTGAAAATAACCTTGCTTTACCCTAATTCCAACGCCAGTGAACTGGTCCACGGATGGAACGCTGCTTTGAGATCCTGATCCCTTTTCACTCTCAGCACTGCCTTCACCTTCATCTTGAGACTGACTACCTTCCACATCACCTTTCTTCATCACAAGGGTTGCTTTCCCCCCAGGCACCAGCTTCTGAAACACCTCACTGAAATTCTTTGACACCTTGATGAAACATAATTCAAGGATTATAAAGAATAAAAGAATGGAGTGGGCTGACTAAATGATCTCTGCCAGCAGATATTGTTTGATATGTATCAATAGAAATGTTATAAGCAGATCAATATATACATATATAACTTGTTCATGGAGGTGAGGAGAATTTCCATAGTTTCAGGATCCTCAGGACTTTGCAGAGGAGCTCAAACTCTTTTGAAACTAGAACTAGTTTAAAGTGCAGCAATTTTGAGTAAGCATCAAGTCATAGTAACCATGATTGCACTCTAATATACACACATTTGTAATCTGGCCTGCTCAATATTTTCAAATTTTCATTTTTGTTTTACTGAAAACTTGATTTAAAAAACTATGCTTACCAGATTCTTGGACAGAAGACAAAAGATTATTTTCAAGAAACTGAAGATGTAACCATACAATGGGAAAGGCTGAGAAAATCTTGGATTATCTGTTGTGTTTTGCTTTATATCACAATTGCAAACAGATTTTTCGGTTGGGTGTTATTATGGGTCTAAACAGCTGACAGTTATCACCAAATTATAATCTTTATGTTACAAACATCTCAGTTCACTAACGCTTTAACATAATAACTTAAAATAATATATTTTAAGTATTTTACAGCTAAAACCATTAGTTTTGGCAGGAAGTTAAAATTGCAAAATCCACTTATATTAAGGTGTTTAATTCATCCCAAAGAATATCCATTTACTATATAGTAGGACTGTTGCAAGTAATACCTGTTTGAAAGTCAGTTGGATAGCTTCATATTTTCTGAGTTCAAGGACATTCATCAACTCCATGATGGATTTGTAGCCCCTATCTAACTCTTCCTGACGTTTTATCAACTTCTCTTTCTGTTCTGAAAAGTTCACAAATTGATCTAGAGCTTTTTTATTAACATGACTATATTTTTTCAATTCTGTGTTGCATTGTTCCAGTTTGCGAAACAGCTGCATAAAAGAGTTAAAACAATTTGTCAGTGCATAATATTAACCAACATCTATCATCTCTGATTATGAAAGCACATAACACATGACACATCTGTTACCTGCTTCAGGCTCAGAGTCTGGTATTTTTCAAATGCTTCTTGGGGAAGAGAGCCCAGTTCTCTGATTTTCTTCATACATTCTTCCTTTTTCTTCAGAAGCATACCTTGCCTGTTAGTCATCTTTTCAAGTTCTTTTGTGTCATGATTGATAGCATCCATGTGTTCTTTCTCCATGTTCTTCCAACGTTCCATGCTCTTCTGAAGTTCTTTTATCCCTGCTTCTGTTTTATCAATTGAATTGTCCAGGTCTATTATATCAAAGTAAAAACAAAGTGCAAAAATATTAAACTATATAAATATATACAACAAAAAAATACATACTGAGGAATGGCTACAAACGGTAAAAAGAAGTAGAACAAAAAAAGGCCATATTGACTGGGAACAAGAGAAGGAAGTTGATGCAGGGGACAGAGGAAACATTAGATTTGAAAAATAGAATGAGTTAGAATGACTTAGCCCCAGCAAAGTTTAGGCCAAAAGCAAAGGAATCAACAATAAAATAAGGGCAAATGGTATTCTAACTGTTGAATCTTTCTAAATCATTTGTAATATGTCCAGATACATGATAGTAGTTCTGTTTGAAGAAACATTTATAACACTTAAGTTGCCCTCACTGTATTTTTTATCAGTTAATTTAGATTTGTTTATTTTTTCCTAACAGCATAAACATACATTTTAGGATGTTTTAAGAAAGTAAACTATTAAATTTCCTTGATTAAATAAGATTACCAACCATCTGATCTTGCCAATGTGTCCTTTACTCGTTTGTTGATTGCCTCAAGTTCAGATGTTGTAGCTGTAAGAACAGTGCCACCTTCTGTCTCTCTCAGTTCGTTCAGTTCCTGAAAGACAAAGAGTTAACAACATTTACATTCAGCAAATCATTGCAGTATATGGCCAATGTTCAGGATGAACAGGAATTGCAGTAACAATATGTGCAGAATCACACATTGTCCAACTCAGAATAATTTTTGTGCCTTCAAGTCAGTGTTGACTCCTGGCAACTGCCTGGACTAGTCCTTACATTTTTCTTGGCAAGATTTTGGAAGTGGTTTGCCACTGTCTTCTTTCTAGGGCTGAGAGAGAGAGACTGGTCCAAAGTCATCCAGCTGGCCTTGTACCTAAGGCAGGGCTAGAACTCATGGTCTCCTGGTTTCTAGCCTAGTGCCTTATTCGCTATACTCAACTGGCTCTTGCTATAATTCTAACCTAAGTTATTTTTAGGCTACTATTACTGTGGGGGGTTTTGGAGAAAAAAAATGCAACTGAAATTTTAGAGAAAAATCAAAAGAAATACTAAGACCAGTGTGGCTCCAAGAAAAAAGAATAATAGGAAATTGTGTCTTCGAGATCTATTGAACTCTCATTTCTAATACAAGTATTTTATAAAGCAGTCTTCCCTGACCTGGGCACCTTTTGCATGTGTGGGGTTCAACGCCCAGAATTTTGCAGCCAGCAAATAATGCTTAGAAAAGGCTGCTACATAACAAGATTAGGCATTTAATGATATCTGAAATCCTTAAAAGATTTTCAGGGAAAGCCTCCCTGCTCAGGATCATTTAAAATTTTTAATTCATAACATTAAATTGTGTTACAATTTAATCATCTTTTTCACACAATTTGGAAAATGAAGATTAATGGATATGTATCTAATTTCTAAACCACCTCAATCTTAAAAAGACTAGTCAGTCCACAAAGAGCAATGGCAATGAGCAAGCACAGAAATAAAAAACATAAAATACAATTGTACCATTTACATTAGTCCTGCAAGAGTTCTACACATCTGGTACTGATGATTCCCACCAAACAGGATCCAAAAGCTTCTGGAACATCTATGTTTTGACTAGTTTCTGGAAGACCATTAGAGTGAGAGCCACCCTCACCTTGGAGGACAAGTGTTCCATGGCAGGACTCCCTCCCACCATAATTCTCAGCAGATGGGGACATTCAACAGGCATTTTCTATTTGTTCAGATTATGCAAGCAAAAACAGTCTGGGGTAAGCTTCACAGATACCCAGGGCTGGAGCCATATAGGGCTTTATAAATAATAACCAGCACCTTGAATTCCCAGAAATAAATCAGTAGGCAGTGCAGCTCCTGCAGCAAAGGTGTTAGGTTACAGTAATAATATTGTTCTGTAATGATGTGGGCTGCTGCATTTTGTGTCACTAAAATTTCTGGGATCTCTGAGGTGCCAAGGGTATGAGTAACTGAAGCTGGTATATCAACAAAAGCCCTCCTGGCCACAGGGTTTAGACAAAGGATTTATTCCCCTGCCTCACAATAATGATAAGCAAACAGAGCCACTATGTTGAAAGCAACATTTGTTTAAAAAAGTGGACCAAAAATAAAGTATCTTACTTGTTCAACTTGGTCTAAACGCTTCCTTAAATTTTCATTGAGGTAAGTTTCAACTCTGGTAATGATGCCTTCAAGCTTGATTCTCTCATTCAAAAGCTGTCTGTTTTCCTATAAAGCAAGAAATATTAATTCAATTTTAATATTTTGTAGAATATTTCAAGAATTAAATAATATGGATTTTTAAATTAAAATAAAATCTTACTTACAGAAACCTTCTAAACTTCCCCACTACTTTTATGCACATGCTCCAGGTATATATTATAACCAGGGCCTTCTGAATGACAGTTAATAATAAGAAGTGTTTCTCAACCTCAGCAACTTTAAGATGTGTGAACTTCAACTCCCAGAATTTCCCAGCCAGCATGTTCGGTATAGAGATGACAAGAATGTTAATAAACATGTACTGAGTTCATGCATCATACTAGGTCATGGTTTGCTTAACAATGGTTTTCTGGCTAAGCTGTAATTGGTTCAAATGCTGAACTATAAATAAATAAACCCAGTGGCTGGAGTCAGACATCATGCTAAGCCAAAACTTTATCACATTATGGCTTACAAAGTATTTGTAAGCCCAGTCATTATACCAGATGCATAGGTAAAAATATGCCTATATATCTGGTATAAATAAATATTTTGGCTACTTATACAAAGTTAAGTTAAACAAATTCAATTCTGTTATTTTTTAATTCAATAACTCTCAAACATGATTAAGACTGCAATTTGATTCTGAAACATCCTTACTTGTTGTAGCTGTCGGATTTCATCGTTAAGCGCATCAACTCGTTTTTGGTCCTCTAAGCTAAGTTGAGACAACAGGTCTGTTCCCAGTTCTGCTTTTAATGATTCTCGGGTTGATTCCATAGCATGTAAACTTGCCTCTAAACTTTGTAAACTCCGTTGCTAAAATGAGATTAAACCAAGTGTACTTATTTATTCATGAAAGGACCCTTCTGGTTCAATTAATTCCATAGATACGGATTTTCCCTCCATCACTTACTTCTTTTTTTGAAACCACTTAGCCTAGTAGCTATAACCCTATTCTTTTTCTCTGAAATCTACAGTTCAAAGATATGTTGAATAGTCAACATTTGAAACTAGAGCAAATGCCTCCCAAATGGCAAACATTCTGAGATATTCTGTACCTTAGGCATAAATGTTTTTTCTGACTGCTGTCTCTTCTCTTTCAGCATCTTCATCTCTGACAAAATGCTGTCTCTGGAAGCCTTGAATTTTCTTTGCTGTGTTTCTATCTGCTGCATTTGGTTCATCAGTTGATCAATTTCATTATTAATTCATGCAATGTGCTAAGGATAAATTCTGTCCATTGTTATAATGATGGATTATGTATAATCCAATATACTAAGATATTTATAAGTTTCCTCATATAAATAATACTTCTCAATTACATTATTTTAGGAGATAAAAGTTAAATGTTGTTAACTTGCCATATAATAAAAAAAACCCAATTTGCTGAAAATTATAGATGAGTAATCATATCACCTATTTGACTTAAACAACTAATGGGAAACTATTTTATTAACAGAATTTATAGGATTCTAGGTAGCAGAGAACAATTCCAATATCCAGTAAATTAAATCAGAAAATCATCATTTTCACCACTATCATATCATTATCTAGCTATGATGGCCAGCCAAACACAATTAAGGGCTGAACGTCTGCTAGAGTAATACCAATAACTTTTTTTTCCAGAAAGCAAGAAGGCTTGGAGCTACTTGCACTTTCAGAGGTAAAGTGGCCCATAGGGCATGGGCAATTATCAGTGATTATCACACAAATGTCACAACATTGGTCCTGACCCTTTTAAAGAACTATACTATATACTTCAGTGAAAAGAATGGTACAATTTATAAAAGCCAAAATTCTTCCCTTTTGAAAAGGAGAAATGAGTTCTAGTCAACATTCAAAATTAAATTGCAAGACTAGCAAAAATGAATTCATAAACAACAGGGCAGTGCCACTGCCTGAAGAGGTGTTTTGAATGTGCACAAGAGCACATATGAAGCATCTCTTTTCAAGAATTAAAACATCCTTATCTTTTGGTAGGCTCACACAGCTACTCCCAGCAATTTCTGTGTGTGTGTTTGCATACAGCCATTTCACTTCTTTCTTTTTCTCCTGGAGGAGCCTGGAAAAAGTCATGTCTGGTTTAGCGAGTCAAAAATGTATGTGTTCCAAAGCATCTCTTTTAAAGGATATGTGCAGCCTTAGTGAAATGAAGAACTATCACCTGCATATACCTCCAGTTTGAACTTCTCTTCCAGGCCAAATAACCTTAACAGATTCTCAGTTCAGTGACTGAATAAACATCCCTTTTGAATCTCCAGACAATGGCTGTGATGTATGGATACATGTATTCACATACATAAAAGTTACCAATAAAACTAAAGATGTTTTCATCATATTCAAGTTAACTGTTCACTTAAATGCAGGACATCTCACAACAGTATTTTACAGACAAGCAACTGATCTATCAAGGATATTTTCAATGTTTCTGCGTAGATTTTCATTGAGTTTTGCTTCAAGTTCTCCAAGTTCTTCTTCTGCTTTCCTAACATCTTTTTGGAGTTCAAGTCGAGACTTTCTTGTATCATAATAACCTCCAGTTAAAGCCCCCCTGTGACTGACTTGATCGCCTACAACAAAAATGAAGTTTTGTTGAAAAAAACTATTTCAAACTGGTCTGCACATGAAACAGTTTGCCTGTTAGAACACAATGTCATAAGTTACATGCACAAGATGGATAAAGCCCAATACGTTACTTTTTCTATGTGGCCAGGACAACAGGTTACCAGCATTTACTTTCAGCTAAATTCTAATTGTTATCTCATGTGAACTGGGGGACTGCAGTTTATGCAGACAATGGTTAAACAAAAATGTATGTGTTCCAAAGCATCTCTTTTAAAGGATATGTGCAGCCTTAGTGAAATGAAGAACTGTCACCTGCATATACCTCCAGTTTGAAGTTCTCTTCCAGGCCAAATAACCTTAACAGATTCTCAGTTCAGTGACTGAATAAACTTCCCTTTTGAATCTCCAGACAATGGCTGTGATGTATGGATACATGTATTCACATACACACACATACATCAATTATTACAATACAATCCACAATAGAAGGAATATTGAGATGTTACTGAAACTTTTCTCAGTACACATGAGAAATGGAGACATTAGCAAACACAAAGCTCACTTATTCGAAGCTTCTCTTCTCCCATGATTTAAAATGAAATGCTAGCACACTGGATTTCATGTTGTGTTGGGCAGTAATTAAAGGATCAAAGCAAACTGGAAAACACATTTACAGGTAGTCCTCGCTTAACAACCACAACTGGGACTGGAATTTAGATTGCTAAGCAATGTGATCATTAAGTGAATCATCACGTGACTGGATCCAATTTTCCATCTTTGTTGCAGTGGTCATTAAGCAAATGGTTGTTAAGTGAATCATATGCAGTTCCCCACTGATTTTGCTTGCTGGAAGCCAGCTGGGAAGGTTGCAAATGGCAATCACGTGATTCTGGGATGCTGCAACCGTCATAAATACAAGCTGGTTGCCAAGCACCTGGATTGCAATCATGTGACTGCGGGGGCACTGTGACAGTAGTAACTTTGGGCACCAGTCATAAGTCACTTTTAGCACCGTCGTAACTTCGAATGGTTGCTAAATGAACAGTCATTAAGCAAGGACTACCTGTACATCATAAACCAAACCATAGCCAACCATACCTTCCAAAGTAATACAATCCATAGTAAAAGCTCTGGCCAGCTGTGTAGATACTTCCATGCTTCGACAAATAAGAGTCTTTCCAAAAACATGTTTGAAGGCTTTATCAAATCTTGGATTGTACCTCAATTTACTGATCATTGGAATAGCATCCTGAAAATAATAAATTAAATCAAACAGCTGAAAAAAACCTACAAAACCACTAGAATTTAACTTAGATTCAATAGATGCAGATTAAATAGATTGTATGATCCAACCCAGAATCAATATAAAAAATATAAAGTATCAAAATGCAAAATATAAATAATATTGAATGCGAGAAAATTAAATCAAGGGAAAATATCATGAGCTTAGGCTATTCAAGATCACAACGTACAGAGAGACACAACCCAGGAATTACAGTGCTTATATTTTTTTTCCATTCTAGTTATTTGTAGCTACCTTAATATGAAGATACTACAGTTATAAAACTCAACTACCAGTAAGTTATTTAAAACAAAACAAACTTACATTTGTTTCAGGGTATGCAGTATCTCTAACATCCAGTTTGTTCAGAGGAAGAAAAGTCACCTCCCCTGGTAGATTCATTTTATTGAACTCCATTAGTATTTTAGTACTAACCTCATCAGAATCTACAATATGGTAAAACAGCCTATCATAAAAGATAAAGAAAATGAATTAAGGTTTATTGTCATTAAAACAGCATAGTATGTCCCATTCTGTGATGGAATGGAATTATGAAGGCCAGGCTCAGGGAGATAAGCATTTTCTTAGCTCGCCGCAAGAGCATGGGAACTACAAGAGGATGAGACTGGCACCTCCCTGAGGAATTCACACTGTTGTGGCTGGCTGACTTAGGAGCTGGGGTTTCAGTCTGGGAAGATTCTTGCTAGAGGTTGTAGCTAATAAATATAGCTGAACTGATTTTGCATTGTCTCTTGGAGTTCCCTGGGCTAGGCCTGACACATTCCCAGTACATAAAGAAACTATGCAGCCAAATGTGTGTACATAATCTTATCTTATAATTGAGTCAGGCAACCCTTGTTTCTCTTGGATGCAGGGACTGCTTGCTTTTGCACTATGCTTGCCTGTTTCTTACAGTAAAGCTATCATTACATCATACAACAAGGTGGTTTAGCAGCCCCTGCTTGCAAGCCTGACATCGATTAGGGCTGAGAGGAAGAGACTAGCCCAAAGTCTTCCAACTCGTTTCCATTCCTAAGGAAGGACTAGAATCAGAATTCCCCTTTCCTGGTCCAACACCTTAATTACTACACCACGCTGTCTAATAGGTTGACAGCAAGGATTGTTGGAATTGTCTTCAAAATATTTGGAGCAAATTAATTTGCTTAGCCTTGCCTCAAAAAACAAACTTAATTTACCATTTCAAATGCAACACAAAACACTGTCATAAAAAAATAACTAGTGATAACTATACCTATTTCCTGCAGTAACTTCAACACAGGTGTAGAAGGCAGGCTCACATTCAAAGTTATTCATCACTATTCCATGATAGCCACTCAAAACATGTTGATTAATGCCTTTACGCCGAAAATGCTCCAGAACCTTGTTTATGCTATCAATGCCATTTAGAATAGCCTGTTATAACAACACAGAATTCATTGTGTATCCAGAATTCATTTTATATCCTGTATAAAATTGTCTATGTCCAATGCCATTATCATTTTTACATTTCAAAGGAACCCATCCTCACAAACTTGATTATTATCTTATCTACAGGAAAGAAAAAAAGTCTTCAGATTTGCTATTACTTTATAAAATTACTACAATGTTTTTCCCTGCACATTATAAGATACAATAAATCCGTCATTTATATAAATAAATTTGTACGGCAATACTATGTGAGTACATATAGACTTAAGTAAATGTTTGGTGCATGTAGGAGCTATTTTATAAAGAAATCAAATTCTGATAAACCATAAAATAATTTTATTTCAACAAAGTTTTTACCTTTAAATAGTCTTATTTAAAGATAAATAAGATAAAAATAAAGACCCTACCGTTCTACCATGCCCCATAAGATATTAAGGAGTCTAAACGATAAGAACTATATTATTTGCAATATAAGCCTTTCAGCCAAACACCAGTAATGTCATGGTCTACCTTTCCTGTTGCTGCTCTAAGAAGTTGTTGTTTCTTTTCCAAATCCTCTCTCTTTGCAGCAAGAGCTTGCTGTTCTGCATTCTCTTCTCTCCACAAATAACTGAAAAATATTTTTCAAAGACAGCCATGTTAATAATATGTAAATATTATTATTTAAATATAAAATATTTAAATATAATAATATTTAAAAAGAGGCAACATAAATAAGATTTTTATAAATGTGCTATGCAGCGTTTCAAAGTGGAATACCTATATTTAAATTCTCTCATAACAAAAAATCTTCTCATAAATTACTTTAATTCATTCCAAGAATTATATCGTATACTATATCAACTCTATTGTCATCTGCCTTGTATACTAAGTAGCACCTCAAACAGATTTATGCTTCATAAATTTAAACCTTTTAAAACCTATTTTTAGGTTGTAAAATATTTAAATGCTAAAATATCTGCCTTTAGAATTGGAGAATAAAGCATATGTAAATCATACTACATCCCCCAAATAGCCAAATTATTTTCTATGAACCAGCTAATTCTATTTTTTTATAATAATTTTCAGTTTTTGGAAAGTTAAAAACAAGTATAACCCCAAGAAGCCTAATTTAATCCCATAATGGGAAAACATATTAGGTTAGTGGTTCTCAAATTGTGGATTCACAACCCCCTAGGTTGGAGCAAATTTGAGAAAAGTTGCAAAGTGGGTGGGTGGGATTTTTTCCACAAAGCAGAATCCTTGCCAGAACTTGCTTCAGCTTTGCCTGGACAAGCTTACAGGTTTCCAGCTTTGTTCAAGGCCAGATTAAATTCTGACACTTTTCAGCTTTGCATTTTCAAGCCCAAGACACACAAAAGTTGGATTGCTATTAAACTTTCTCCCACTCTTCCTGGACAAGCCAGAAGAACTTATTTTATACATGGATTACAACTTAGGTATTAAAAGTGGTATATTTCTACCTCAGTGAAATCATTGTTTTTATTCATGGGGATGGGACTTATAAAAATTCTTCTATTATTTTAGTAGATCATGATACTGCAACATTTGAGAACTTGCAGATTAGGCTGTAGTACCCACAGCCTAATGGAAAATTATTTCCTTCTATCAGCAGGATAGTAAAACACAAGCATTGTTTTTGAACTAAGGGCTGCATTTGGCCTTTGAGTAGCATGCTGAGGGACACATTCAGAAATGGGAGTGCAAGGGCAAAAGCTAAGTTTAATTTAAATGTAAGCTTAATTAACACTGTTATTAAATGATTAATATAATTGTTTTCAACACACTGAATTATAATTTAAAGCAAATGTAGAAGAGCCATATCCAAGGATTTTGGAAGGAAGCCTCTAGATGCGCAAGCTGAGCACCCCTGGTCTAAGGTGACATCTTCATAAGAATACATTTTAAAAATAGAGAAATTTACACACACATACTCTCACAAGCATAAGTACAAATGTAAAGCCACAATAAATTACTAACTTTCTTTCACTTTGTAGTTCATCTTTTTTGTTTTTTACTTCATAATATTTTCTGTCCAGTTCTTCAACACGAGCTTTCACTTCATTAAGATCTTGATCCAATTTCTAATGTACATAAGAAAACTGTTTCAAAATACAACATCTCACAATTTTCACTAACTTTAACATACTTTGTCAATATTAAGCAGCATCAGCTTTACAAAAAAATCTGGAATTCAACAAATTTATTTTCAGCATTTAGATAAACAACCTTAAAAAACAAGCAATTTAATTGTTTTTAATATAGATGAATGCAAATAATTAATACAAGATTTCAATCATACTCATATTTATTAATTGATTCTGCAGCTGGAGAAGAGAGAATGGATCATGTTGTCAATTTTGTACCCTACCACCTGATGTATATATGTTAAAAATGTTCCTATGGGTAAAGGTACAATTATCATGATCTTTACCCTGGAAAACAAAAAAGAACAATTCAAAGATGATGGCCAATGAAAGGAGTTCATGAGGCCAGAGTAAACACCTTATATCAGACAGAATGGGCCACAACTGAATCTATAGAATATCTGTATAAATCATCACAACTGAGATCTAATCTATATTCTGAAAATAGAAATATCAGATACAGTGGGGCAAAAAAGTATTTAGTCAGCCACCAATTGTGCAAGTTCTCCCACTTAAAAAGATGAGAGAGGCCTGTAATTTTCATCATAGGTATACCTCAACTATGAGAGACAAAATGGGGGAAAAAATCCAGAAAATCACATTGTCTGATTTTTAAAGAATTTATTTGCAAATCATGGTGGAAAATAAGTATTTGGTCAATATCAAAAGTTCATCTCAATACTTTGTTATATATCCTTTGTTGGCAATGACAGAGGTCAAACGTTTTCTATAAGTCTTCACAAGCTTTTCACACACTGTTGCTGGTATTTTGACCCATTCCTCCATGCAGATCTCCTCTAGAGCAGTGATGCTTTGGGGCTGTCGCTGGGCAACACAGACTTTCAACTCCCTCCAAAGGTTTTCCATGGGGGATCTGGAGACTGGCTAGGCCACTCCAGGACCTTGAAATGCTTCTTATGAAGCCACTCCTTCGTTGCCCGGGCGGTGTGTTTGGGATCATTGTCATGCTGAAAGACCCAGCCACGTTTCATCTTCAATGCCCTTGCTGATGGAAGGAGGTGTTCACTCAAAATCTCACGATACATGGCCCCATTCATTCTTTCCTTTACATGGATTAGTCGTCCTGGTCCCTTTGCAGAAAAACAGCCCCAAAGCATGATGTTTCCACCCCCATGCTTCACAGTAGGTATGGTGTTCTTTGGATGCAACTCAGCATTCTCTCTCCTCCACACACGACGAGTTGAGTTTAGACCAAAACGTTCTACTTTGGTTTCATCTGACCATATGACATTCTCCCAATCCTCTTCTGGATCATCCAAATGCTCTCTAGCAAACTTCAGACGGGCCCGGACATGTACTGGCTTAAGCAGGGGGACACGTCTGGCACTGCAGGATTTGAGTCCCTGGCGGCGTAGTGTGTTACTGATGGTAGCCTTTGTTACTTTGGTCCCAGCTCTCTGCAGGTCATTCACTAGGTCCCCCCGTGTGGTTCTGGGATTTTTGCTCACCGTTCTTGTGATCATTTTGACCCCACAGGGTGAGATCTTGCATGGAGCCCCAGATCGAGGGAGATTATCAGTGGCCTTGTATGTCTTCCATTTTCTAATTATTGCTCCCACAGTTGATTTCTTCACACCAAGCTGCTTGCCTATTGCAGATTCAGTCTTCCCAGCCTGGTGCAGGTCTACAATTTTGTTTCTGGTGTCCTTTGACAGCTCTTTGGTCTTGGCCATAGTGGAGTTTGGAGTGTGACTGTTTGAGGTTGTGGACAGGTGTCTTTTATACTGATAACAAGGTCAAACAGGAGCCATTACTACAGGTAACGAGTGGAGAACAGAAGAGCCTCTTAATGAAGTAGTTACAGGTCTGTGAGAGCCAGACACCTTGCTTGTTTGTAGGTGACCAAATACTTATTTTCCACCATGATTTGCAAATAAATTCTTTAAAAATCAGACAATGTGATTTTCTGGAATTTTTCCCCCATTTTGTCTCTCATAGTTGAGGTATACCTATGATGAAAATTACAGGCTTCTCTCATCTTTTTAAGTGGGAGAACCTGCACAATTGGTGGCTGACTAAATACTTTTTTGCCCCACTGTATGTGGTTGAAACTATATGTTTATTAATTATGTTTTAACTATTCAATGTTGTTTATCAAATTGATAGACTTTTTCCAGATTAACTGTATGCATGAAGCATTTGCAGAAGGATGCTTACAAAAGGGAAAGCACTTCTCCTCCAACTTACTATACTACAGCTATTAGGGATAAACTCAAAACATCTGGTTTCAAGTGGTTTGTGCCCAAACTGAAACATAGGGTAAAATAACAGGGTTTCATTGTATATGGAATGAAGCCAGGTGTCAGGCTTTACCTCACAGGCAAGAATGAATCATTTTCACAAGAAATCCAAAACTCAGATAAGTAATATTTATTGAAGCAAGTAAGGTGCTTCAGCAATTACAGTGATTCAAGAACAAGTGCTGTGTGTGTGCCCACGTGTATGTATATGTGTGTGCTTGTGTATATGTGTATATATATGCATGCATTCCTGAGTAACTATGTTTCATTTTCCTCTTTACCCTTATTAATGGACTACTTCACAATCTGAGATGTAGTATGAGTGTGAGGAACTTTTCTTGAATAAAACAATCTGTGAACGATGTGCAAACTAGGGCTTAATAACTTCTTCAACATACAATGATTAACAACATCCTTGCTTAGCATTATGTTTGTGAACATGTGTGAGATTTATGAAGGTACAGTTTACATATTATAAATAGAAGTGTAGTTTCCAAGGATAGCTCATTCATTGTTATATATAAAATACATAAATCAGGCTAAATTATAAGTATAAACAAGCTCAAATACTTACACTGTACTGCTCCAGGTTCTTCTCTTTGTTAGCCTCTGTATCTTCCAAATCCTTATGTATAGCTGCAATCTGTCGCTTCTTGTCATTGATGGCTTGATCTAAGGATCTGAGTTCTTTCTTAATCCATTTATCTCTCTCTTCTTTAGAGGTAAATTGACTTCCTCGACCTTGCTTTGCATAAAGATCAGTTCTCTCCTGGGTAGCCTGTGCTAGTCTGTTGAAAGAGAAAAATACAATTAGAACTAGTTTTAACAGAGGTATTAAGTCATAAGCAAAATGTATTCAAATTTAACAATGTTATCATAATATATGAATTCATTTTCTTAAACTACACGACTGCTTCAGAAAAATAAACACAAGATAAACATAACTGGTTTTCGTTTAAATCTAAAATTTCCACTTACTTTTTCCATTTCCTGCTCATATAAATTATAGGACGTGTAATGCAATAAGGGCATGAAATAGGGAACTTGTACTGACCAAAAGTTACACTTCGGTGTTTTGTTTTGTTTATTTTGCCTTCTAGGTAAAGAATAAATTGTAAGACTCATGATATACAGAAGATAGAGCTATACTGCAAAGTGAGCATGACTATGGAAAAATTAACAGACAAAAAAGAAAAGAGACAGCTTCTGAAAACAAAGTGCCAGAAAAAAAAGGGGGGGGAGACAAATGTGAACAAAGAAAATATTTTATTCCTAAGCGCCAGTAAAAATATATTTTCCAATGCATTTTATAAAAACATTACTTTGTTGAGGCACTTTATATCTCTGTAAACCAGTCAAATTGTGTTGCTGAACAAACTGACTGAAGCTACAAGCAGCTGTTACAAATTATAACAAAGAAATATTATGCTACTGCAGTATTTGCATCTGACCAACTTACAGAGACACACAGTTCCCTAAAAGGAATATTTTTCCAAAATGTACTTCGCTTAAATATAAATATTTTTATGTGCACTTGGGAATCGTTGTTCAAAACAAAACAAAACACAAACTTTATAAACATGTAAGCTTTTAAATGGTATTTTAGTACCAATTTCAATGAGAAATTGCATCTCTGAATTTTAGCAGCATGATCAGATGGAAATTACAGGGGAGTGCCAAAATAGGTGGTGCAGGGACCACAATGCAGCCTATCTTGGCATGAAGATTTTGAATATTTTTTGTTACTAATACACCGGACTTGCTATATTTTCTAATGCTTTAATATATTTGCTTAAAGCTGTATAGTTTTATTATTTTGAATTTTCAGTTCTCTCACTTAACCTGTAAAACTATTTTCTTAAGACTAACCCCTTCTGAATAGATAAGTACAGAACTGTACAGAATGGGTAGCGTTTAATTTAAAAAAAAAAAAGAACAAAAAAACAGTATTTCAAGCCCATACTCAATGGCAGAAATATTTTGCTATTCACTTCCGTGACACTGCCTCATACACAGTACAATTCTATCCAAGGGATCAGCAGCTATCACCGCCTTAAAGTAAGTCTATTCCTATTTGCCTTGATTCTCAAGTAACAGTTATAATCTACAGTAAAGATTTTCCAGACCCTTCAGGGCAGAAATGTTGGGGATGGAGAGCTGTTTCTAAGTGTTTCTTTTATGCTGTTAGGTATTTCACACCTGGCAATTCCTCGTTCTTCTTTTTCTTTTACGCTATTGAACTTGGGTTCTGTTTCTGCCAGTTCTTTCTGTTTTTCTTCAATTTTTTCAAGAAGCTTCTGCCTCTCCTTCAACAGTCTTTTCTGAAAATAAAGATAGCGTGAAGATTAGAAATAAGTAAAGCCATTTTTATATTGTGCCAAAAAATAGTAACTTCTTGCTTTCAACGCATAAATTATAAGTTCAAAGTAGCATCCATGCAATCCTAACAATAGAACTACTTTTCAGTAAGTGATTTATAATTTAGTGAACAAGCACTGTAATCCTTGGGCAAGCTCTTTCAGAAGAACATGAAAAGAAAGTGAATGCTGCACAGTACAGGCTGCAAATTCAAATTCTTTTGATAGCAGAAATAATTAAAGAAAAAAAACAAGCCAGTTCTTTCACTATGGGAATCTTACCCGTTGTTCACTGTTCCCAGCGAGTTCATCTTGCAAATCTTTTGCTTTAAGCTCTAATTTGGTTCTCTGTTTTATCTGTTCTTGTCGCTCAGCACTGAGTTGCTCCTTCTCTTCTTTCATAGCTGAAATCTTTGTTTTCAGTTCACGGACTTGCCGTTCAATTTCCTACATACAAACAAGATATTAATAAATAATGGACAAAAGAAATGTAGTAATTCTAATTATCTGCATAACAAGATTTAACCAGGGAGATTCATATGGGGATTAATACTTGGAAGTATATCATCAATGTTATCATTACATGCACTACAGCATATAAATGGAAATATGAAATCCTATTTGTCTTATAGACATCTCATTTATTCATTTATTTATTCCCTCTGTATTCCACCGCATTCCAAGTCCACAGTTTTAGATAGGTCTAGGTAGCATCATACTGCATACAAATATTTTACTTTTCTTACAGTTGGAGATATCTGAGATGTGGATTTTTACCTCCATTTTATCTCGAGCATCCTGCTGTGCATCTCTTAATTGCCTTGATTTTTCTCCACTTGTTTCTCGTTTGGCTGAAAGCTGAAAACATAGCATAATTAACCTTTGGTACACTATTAGTAATATAATAAAAGTATAAAAAGTACAGTTTTTATGAAAAAAATGAAAACTGGTATTTATTTTTAACACATAGCCAAAACAATGACTTACTTCATCAAGTTTAGCTCGGGTTTCATTTAGTTCCTGATTATAAATGGTATATTCCAGCGCTCTCCTCATTTTATCCCATTTTTGATATTGAGCTAGCTCTTCTTTCTCCTCTTCCAGAGTATGTAATCGCTCTTCAATATACTTCAACAGCTCATTTATTTTCTCCCTTTTCCCCTCTTTAAAAGTTATTCAGAAACAAATTAAACAAGAGAGTCATTAGTACATGCAACTATATCCGCCTTTTAAGACTTTCTGGGAACTTCAAGTGATATGGAATGCAGCTACATGGGTTACGTAAGGGCTATTTGACTGGAACACTTTATTCAAATTCTGTACTGTTTGCATTTTTGTTGGCATATTTCGAGATCCAATTCAAAGTTTTGGTATTATTCTTAAAAGCTCTAAACCAGATCAACCTGCGGCAAATTCCTATTTGGTTCTGTCTTTCTTTGGCCTTATCTATCATCAAGCTGCTATGTAATGGATTGTTCTACCTGCTCAGATAATTTTCATACTGGTAGAATCTTCTTTCCACATGCATCACATGTGTTTTCAGTCTGGATGGGAAGAAAGACAAACCTGTTTCCCCAACCTGCTAAGCAAGTTGACAGCTTAAATGGTGTTTATAATGGATAAATGACCGCACATGTGCCCTTGTGAAGAAGTATGCAGTGGGTATGGGAAATTGGGGGGGAGGGTAAATAGATATCTTAAAACAATGTTTGGGGTGACCTCCTGTTAGCATGCATTCTAACCACACATTATTACCCCCTAAAGAATTCAGCCTTTAAGTATTACTCACTTCAAGAATGTGGGCAAGAATGCAGTTTCTTTGTTCAGAGCTGGGGATTCTGAAAGTGCATCCATAACAATATAAACCTAGCCATACCTTATGATTGACACTGGCTGCTTCGCTTGCTGTCCTGGAATTAAGATGAGCAGGTACCAGGGCAGCTGGTGTTCCTAGCTTGTTTAGATTGCAACCCTCATTTTTTAAAAAACGTATAAATCATCCATCAAAACCACATTTTCTCAAAGCAGCTTACAACATGCTAAAGTCCCAGTTGGACAGCAATTTTGCAAGTTACAACCCAACACAAGTGGAAAGAAGTAGGACGGAAAAAAGTATTTAAAATGTAAGATTTTTACATCAGTTGACAGTTCTTAATCACTGTAACAAGGAATGGATTATTGCCCAGTTTTGTCTTTTAAAAGGTTTTTAAAACCTATTTATACTTAGTATAGTTTCAGTTTTTCATTTATTGGTTTGGAATTATGATCTTTTAAATTATTAACTTTTTAACTATATTTTAAAACTGACTTTAGATTGCTAGGTATTGATTTTTATTTTGGGATTTTTATGTGTATATGTATACAGATGTGTATGCATGCAAGTATCTATATGGTTTATCTAGTTTTATACAGGTAGACCTCACTTACTGACCATATCATTTATTTATTTATTTATTTATTTTTCAAATTTGTATGCCGCCCATCTCCCCCAATGGGTGACTCTGGGCGGCTCACAATAATAATAAAAAACACAGGACTCTCCAGACATAGTCAAATCTATAAATAGTTAAAAACATATATAAAAATGGCCTAAAATTTATAGGGCCTCCTATAATTTGGCCCTAAAAAACTTGTAAGATGCTGGGGGGGGACAACCCCTCACCCCACCAGCCAAGGTTACAACGGTGTTAAAAAGAAAAGTTTTGCGACTAATCCTTGCATTTACGACCATCACAGAATCCTGCGGTCAAGCGATTGCCATATGCATGCTTTGCAACTGGCTTGTGATAAGCAGAGTTAATGGAGAAGGTGGAAGTAAAATATTAATACAGTGGTACCTCGGTTCACGAACTTAATTCGTTCCGCAACTCTGGTCGTGACCTGAATTGGTCGCGACCCAAATCAAATTTTCCCATAAGGTTCAATGTAAATACGGTTAATCCGTTCTGACCCCTCCGAATTTGGTCGCCAACCGATTTTGGTTGCAACCCGAATCAAATTTTCCCATAAGGTTCAATGTAATTACGGTTTATCCATTCTGAACCATATGTATTTTTTTTTTAAACCACAAAAATATGACACAAAGTACAGTACGAAGAGAGAGAACGCTAACCTTGCTCGACGCGACTTCTGGCGTGGAGGACAGGAAGGCAGGTGGGGAGGCGGTTATTGCTTGGAGGGAGAGTCCCCCTCCCTACAGGAAGCCACGACCACGTGTCACGGCAGGGGAAATGGCCGCGGATCCTGTTCGTCACCCGATCCCACGTTTGCGAACGGAAGCAGAATTTTGCGAACAGTGCTGTTCGTGACCCGAATTGGTTGTGAACAGAAGCGTTCGTGACCCGAGGTACCACTGTACATGGTCACATGATGTTTCACTTAACAACCGCAGCAATTTGCTTAACGACAGAAGGGGAAGTAAGGTTGTAAGTCCAATGCAGTCACATGATTTTCTGCTTAGCAACTGTTACGCTTAGCAACCAAGTTGCTAAGTCCAAATTGTGGTCACTAAGCAAGGACTACCTGTATTCCTATTTTGTTCTCAGTGTCTTACTGCATGGTGGTGTCATGTTTTAATAGATTATTTACCTATGTCTGGAAAGATAATCTAAAAGTATCTTAAATACATTTTTTAAAAGGAAAAAAAACCCTAAGAACATGAACAAAAAACATTTTCTTAGGATAAACATTTATTTAATGTCAGTTTCTCAGTCCAAACCTATATCCAGCCTGGGAGTATAGCTGGGTTTATTTTATACAACTGTATGTTGAATAATTGATTATCATCATTGCTTTACAAAATGTATGTAAATCCAGCTGGTTAACTGCAGTTTTTCCACATAGGAGCAATGAATAGAATGCCAATATAATACCAGGACAATAATTTTCAGATGGTGTTAAAAATATTAGTTTGTTTCAAATCCTATGTAAATGCAGCTCCCCAAAATTAGTAAAATTAAAATGCATGGAAAATTAGATAAAAATTATGTTACCTGTTTCTTTCATCAAGGAAATACTCTCTTCTTTACGTTCATCATATACTCTAGTTCCAGCTACTTCCCTTAGCAATTTTAGTCTCTGAGAATCAGGAGCTGTAGCCATCTGATTGATCTAGGAAAAACAACATTTTCTTTCACTATTTTTGTTTATATGCAGCAAGCAAACAACTAACTAATATGTAACATTAATATGCAAATGTTTATTGCTTGTAATTCTCTTCACTTCAGACTGGTTATGCTACTACAACTAGTGAAAATCTGAATATGACATTTGGAAGGCATCCCCCCAACCCTTTCCATTTTTAAAAAAAATCATTAGTCCTTAGTCTCAAATATTTTTACTGTATGGTTTGATGTGACTAGAAGGTAATCAAGCTATTCCAGACAGAATATAGCTGGCTGTCATTTAATAATGACCAGTGCAAGTCTTACGTTCAACACTTTTGCCATCTCTGGTGAAAATTATTACAACCAATCTATGTACCATAAAATGATTGGTTTGATCTGAAAATGTTATTGGATAGATTGATATTTTCATGGAAGATAAATTTGGTCTATACAAATTGTTTCTCTTATTATAAATTTTTACCCTTATTATAATGCCACAATATAATAACATAAAATTGAAATTGGCAAGGGAAAACACAGTATTTGATGCATACTAATAAACGAACAAATGCAGTACATATATTGAATGGTTCAGATTATTAAGGAAAAATAAAAATATTAATGAAAAATTAGTCAATTAAAGTATAATTAAAATTAAATTCCTACTTCCTGTTTTGGGGGAAATTTCACATTAAAGTTTATGAAATTTTCTTTTTGCAAAAGATAGTAGCTATTGTCATACCTTTCCTTGCTTAACAATGTAATAGGGATTGCTGCGAGAAAATCCAGCACTTTCAAGGAGGTTCATCACATCATTTTTCCTAAAAGTAAATTTTAAGCCATACAATTTTATTAATTAATAGCAGTACAGAATTGTTTAAATAACAAGTGTTATTCCATTAATTCATAAAAATATTTTTGCTTAATATTCGTTACGGTTGAGATGGCATTATTCAATTTTTTTCCATTATTACTAAGTAGGAATTTTTAAAAAAATCTTAACTCCAACCTTAAATTCACTTCAAAACTATACTAGGGGAAAGAGTGGCTATGGCGCATTAATAATCAAATGGAAAGCAATAATTAGAGTGTGAGAGTCCTTTTTTTTTACTTCTTCTTTTTTTTGCTACCCTTCTTTTGTTCTCCTTATTGATTCCAAAAGGAAGGAAGAGAAGGTAATGCAGCTCTAAAGGTGGGATGCTCACCATCACCACTGCTCTAGATACAATATTTCAAAGCTTTTCCCAATCCAGCACAAAATATTTATTTATATATTTATTCTGCCTTTTCTATCAGAGAAAAAACGAGAGGACCAAAAGCAGCCAGTTTCTCTAAAGAGCTATACACAGAGCCAGCATAAACAGGCATCCCTTTCTATCTGCCGAGATATAGTGCCTCACAAGTATAGAATTTATTTTAAAGCCTTAGTAATTGCAATAGCCAATTTAAGTCCAATTTTTAAAAAATATTTTAGTTATACAGATAGAAGTGAAAAAGATGGAACTTGATAAATTAAGAGATTTTTAATGAATACAAACATGATAAATGAAAATATTCAAAATAGTTTCCATGTGTACTAAAATTTTCAAACTTTCATACAGAAATATTTCATATAGAAATCAAATTGCTTTCATAAAGAAAAACTGCCACTTACGTCACCATTTTCTTGTCTAAGAAATATTGGTCTTTTTTAGCTCCAATGACTCTGCGAAGAGACACCTCTTCCTTATCAATCTTAAAATAAGATAAAGGGCAAACATTAATTTCCTGGACAGAATTTTTAATCTGAATAATTTGTGATATTTTATTTTTAATTTAAACAAAACAAAAACAAGATGGTTTATAAAATAAAAATTAAAATATTTAACTTACTGGTAACCTGTTGTCTGAGTTGTCAAAAATAATTTCCACAAAAGCAGAGATAACCCGAGGACCTGTGCCTTCCTAAAAAACATTTTTGTTGAAGTTATCCAAATTTTAAAATTTCTATTTTATACAATGTTTTGGTACCCTATTCTTCAAAGCTTATATAAATATAAACTCTATTCTTCCTAGAAAATAGAAATATTTTAATTTTGTGTAATAACATAAAATGTTTAATAATGCAACTGAATGACTAAAATGTTGTATTTTTTCCTTTACTAAATTAGGCTATTAGGCTAACTAATAAATAATGAGACTATCTAACATTAAGATATTATTTTATGATCACAGTCCCAGTTTAGCAATCAGTATTTTAGGGGGAAAGAATCTACTTGTGCTAATGGAAATATGTTTTTAAAAGCCTAGTTACTAGGGGGTGGTGGTATGGGTTAAAACAAAATTCCACTGATTGATGAAAGCAGAGAAAGAAAAAGAAAGGGAAAAGTAGAAAGGAAGGGATGTGACTAGTAAAATATGTAAGAAAATGTATGGAAAGATTTATGGTGGAGGAGAGGGATGGCACAGCTCTAGCATCATTTGGCTCCAAACCTCAACAGATTTATCCAGAAAGAATGTAGCCCTTAGTTCCCTTTCCTTCCTCACCTAGTTTATCTCAATGAGTCAGGACAAAGCATAATAAATTCCACAAGTATTTCTTCAGTTTTGATCTAAAGAGAACTATGGAGTGATTCAATTTCATTTTATTAAGGATGTTTAAATCAAAGCAATTCACCAGAGTTTATACAGCAAAATATATATGATTTCAACAGATGCAACTAAAGCAAATTGCAGACAGTCCCCTACTTGTGAACTTTCACCAATACGAACAAGATGGACCCAGAAGTCAGAACCAAAAATTGGGCCAGAAGTCAGAACCAGAAGGTGGGAGGAGGTGGGAAAGGGTTAGTTTGCAGCATGCCATAAACCAACCCTTTCCCGCCTTCCGTTTGCACTGGAGGTTTGCACTGGTTGGAGTTCCCAGAAAGGGTCAGTTTATGAGGC